>NC_057794.1:48217708-48517708 GCF_018294505.1 Triticum aestivum | reverse complement strand
CAATGCACAGGACTTTTTCATACGCCAACTTGCTGCATCAGACTCAGATCTGTTTGGTTTGAAGTTTTATGCCCCTTGGGTAATGAGGCTAATCAAACTTCACTCTGCTATCTCGTATCAGCCCTCAGCCCGCAACCATCGGATCTTCTTGCCTAATGTGGATACCTCTGCTGAAGCTATCTATCCTGAGCCTACCAAGCAACCTCTAAGTCTTCAGAATGCAGAACACCAGAGCTTCACTCGGGTGTATCCATTGGATGGCACTACACGTGCACCACGCCCTGCTTCCACTAAAGCCACTGACAGCACAACTGCTCCAAGACCCAAGAAGCGCGCTCGTGTTCTCAATGACCGAGAGCTTCTTGTGGCCCTTCATCAAAAGCAGGATAGGCATCATGACTGGCTGAAGCGTTAGATGAAAAGCCTCTTGGTGGATGTAAATCGCATTCGAAATCTTGCAACCAAGAATGCCTTTGTTGCACATGAAACCTGTCGGCGGACATGGAAAGGACTCACGATGATGTGTTCTGAAGCTGATCTTCAAGAGGATGGCTTCACAGAGCGATTCAAGTTTGACTCCACACCTCCTCGAAGGGCTGTGCTGCGAGGAACTCCATCCCTTGATGACTCTGAGTTCTCTTCATCTGCTGCCACAGTGACTGCCCAAATTATCGATGATGAAGACGATGCTACCTCACCGCCACCTCTTTCAGCACGCGTCGACTCTGCACCAAGCTCTTCAGCACCGCCAAACACCCACCAACGACCCTGCTGCTCATGGGAACGAGTAGAAAACTCTATGTCTTCAAACCTTTTTGGTCCTCACTGACAAAAGGGGGAGAAGCATATGAGGTTGATAGTCTTCAAGCGGGTCCATATGGGCGGGTGCTTTATACTTTTCTATATTTTGCTTCGTGCTTACAACTCTCGTTTTGCTACATTTGGTTCTTTGAGTTGTAACACTTAAACTCGATGGTTGTCTGCTACTTGTTTGCCACCTTGTTTTGCGAAGATAAATTCCGCATGTGCGATGATAAATTCCGCACTTAGATCATTCTGCAGACGTCCATTTTCCATTATGCATGTCATTATCTTCATATACTTTTACATGCATAGTGGATTGTCATCATAAGTTGAAGTGGATCTCCATCAGTACAACCTGCCATGTGCATTTGCATTCCTAAAGCAAATTACTTATATGCACATCTTCAGGGGGAGCCCTTGCAACTTATGAAGACAATTCCTTATCCTTTAAAATTTCACAGACTATATTCCCCGTTGAAAACTTCAACTAGTTTGTCATCAATCACCAAAAAGGGGGAGATTGTAAGTGCATCTAATGCCACCCCTAGTTGGTTTTGGAGTATTGACGACAAACCTAGTTGAGGGACTAATGTGTTTGTGAGAATTGCAGGATAACACAGGTAGAAGTCCCACATTGATTCGGTTTTACTACCAGAGATGACCCCTAAAAATGTACGAAGACATTGAAGTCAATGGTGGTATATGAAGATATTCACATTGAAGACTATGACAAGAGAAGACACCACGTGAAGCCTATGGAACTCGAAGACTTAGATCTTTAGTAGTTCTCTTTCATTTGTGTTGAGTCATAGGAACCACCGTACTGTTAAGTGGGGTCCAAGAGAACCAGTCAGAACGACTGAAGTGATGCCTAATTAAAAACCCATGTCTTCGAGCGAAGACTATGAGAGCAAATCTTGTCCAGAGTCGGACAAGTCAGCTTTGCTTGTAGCCCAAGTAAAGTTGCCGTGTGAGTTTGAAATCTGACAGTTGGAACACGTGTCAGTTCCTTAGTAACCCAGGGTCATTTCAGACAATTCAGGTCGGGTTGCCTAGTGGCTATAAATAGTCCACCCCCTACAACCATAAACGGTTGGCTGCTCAGATTTAGTGCACGGCTTTTGTCGTTTGAGAGCAACCCACCTCGAAGCCTTTGAGAGAGAGAGAATTCCTAGCGAGGATAAAGCCCTAACCACCTAGAGCCAGAGAGAATTGGGCATCACTTAAGTCTTCTTGTCTGAGTGATCTGAAGACTTATTACACTTGAGGACTGTGCATCCTCCAGCCGGTTAGGCGTCGAGTTCTGATCATCCAAGAGACATTGTGGATTGCCGGTGAACGAAGTCTGTGAAGGTTTGGGAGTCTACCTTGAAGACTTACCAGAGTGATTGGGCGAGGTCTGTGTGACCTTAGCTCAAGGAGAATACGGTGAGGACTGGGTGTCCTGAGCTGCGTGTTCAGGACTGGGTGTCCGGGACTGTGCGTCCTAAGGTTTAAATACCTAGCCGCTCCAACCAGACGTACAGTTGTCACAGCAACTGGAACTGGTCCAACAAATCATTGTCTTCAACGAGTCACTGGTTTCATCTTCACCTCCTTCTACTTACTATTACTCATTGTGAAGTCATTGCATGCTTGCTCTATATTTTGTCTTCACAACGTGACTGTATGATCTGTTCGGCTTCATAATATCTTCCTACCTGGTCCTTATTACACTGCAGCTATTTGTCATTGTGCTTTCACTCTATTGAATACTTGACCATGGCTTGCCTAGTGTAGTCTACCTTCCGCTGCATAGTAATAGGCACGTCTCTACTGTTTGTCTTCATAACTTCCATGTTTTGAAGACTTTCATAAAAATCGCCTATTCACCCCCCCTCTAGTCGATATAACGCACTTTCAGTAGGCCAATAAAAACTAGATTGCAATACCTTATATGCAGTTCTATCTCTAGCATGGTGTCCTCCATAAGCTTCGGAGTGACACTTGCGTAGGATCTGTTCCTGTTCATGCTCAGGTACACAATGTCTAATAACACCATCTACTCCTTCTTTATAAAGATGTGGGTCATCCCAAAAGTAATGCCTCAAATCATAGAAGAACTTTTTCTTTTGCTAGTATGTGAAACTAGGTGGTATAAACTTAGCAACAATGTAATTAGCATAATTAGCATACCATGGAGCAGTATGAGAAGCATTTATGACATTTAATTGCTCATCAGGAAAGCTATCATCAATAAGTAGTGCGTCATCAAGCACATTTTCTAACCTAGACAAGTTGTCTGCAACGGGGTTCTCAGCTCCTTTTCTTTCAACAATATGCAAATCAAATTCTTGTAGCAAGAGAACCCATCTAATAAGTCTAGGTTTAGCATATTTCTTTTCCATAAGATATTTAATAGCAGCATGATCAGTGTGAATTCTTACTTTAGAATCAACAATATAAGGTCTAAACTTATCACAAGCAAATACAACTGCTAAGAATTCTTTTTCAGTAGTAGCATAATTTCTTTGAGAATTGTCTAGAGTTTTACTAGCATATTGAATAACGTTTAGTTTCTTATCATCTCTTTGTCCTAGAACATCACCTACAGCATAATCACTAGCATCACACATAATTTCAGAGTGTAAATTCCAATCCGGTGGCTGGACAATAGGTGCAGAGATCAATGCTTTCTTAAGTATTTCAAATGCTTCTACACAATCCTCACCAAAGACAAATGGTATATATTTTTGTAATAAATTAGTCAGAGGCCGAGAGATTTTTGAGAAGTCCTTAATGAACCTCCTATAAAAACCGGCATGACCAAGGAAACTTCTTATACCTTTGATGTCCTTGGGACATGGCATCTTTTCAATAGCATCAACCTTGGCTTTATCAACTTCAATACCTCTTTCAGAAACTTTATGACCCAAGACAATGCCTTCATTAACCATAAAGTGGCACTTTTCCCAATTCAAGACAAGATTAGTTTCTTCACATCTCTGCAAAACTCGGTCAAGGCTGCTCAAGCAATCATCAAAAGAAGATCCATAGACGGAAAATTCGTCCATGAAAACTTCACAAATCTTTTCACAAAAGTCAGAGAATATAGCCATCATGCATCTTTGAAAGGTTGCAGGTGCATTACATAAACCAAAATGCATACGTCTATAAGAAAAAGTACCAAAAGGGCATGTAAAGGTAGTCTTTGATTGATCTTTCGCTGACACAGGTATTTGAGAGAAACCAGAATAACCATCTAGAAAGCAAAAATGTCTATGTTTAGACAATCTTTCTAGCATTTGATCGATAAAAGGTAAGGGGTAATGATCTTTTTTAGTAGCCTTATTTAATTTGCGGAAATCAATTACCATCCTATAACCTGTAATAATTGTCTGAGGAATCAATACCTCCCTTCTTAGGGACACAATGGACAGTGCTTACCCACTGGCTATCAGCAACGAGATAAATTATACCTGCCTCAAGGAGCTTTAGGATCTGCTTTATTACCACTTCTTTCATTTTAGGATTCAGCCGGCATTGATGATCACGAACCGGTTTAGCATCTTCTTCCAAATTAATTTTGTAGAGTGAGACTAATGCCCTTAAGATCATCAAGAGTATACCCAATAGCAGCGTGGTGCTTCTTCAGAGTTTTCAATAATCCATCTTCCCCATGCTCTGAAAGGTTAGCACTAATAATAATAGGATATATCTTTTTCTCATCAAGATAAGCATATTTAAGAGTATCACGTAATGGTTTAAGCTAAAACACAGGATCACCCTTGGGTGGAGGAGGATCCCCTAGGATTTCAACAGGTAAATTGTTTTTCAGAATAGGTTCCTGTTTAAAGAATACTTCATCTAATTTCCTTCTTTCATTCATAAACATGTCATTTTCATGGTCTAGCAAATATTGTTCTAAAGGATCACTAGGAGGTACGGCAATAGAAGCAAGACCAATAATTTCATCCTTACTAGGTAATTCTTCTTTGCGGTGTTTTCTACTAAATTTAGAAAAATTAAATTCATGAGTCATATCATCTAAACCGATAGTAAAAACATCTCTTTTGCAATCTATGGTAGCATTAACAGTGTTCAAGAAGGGTCTACCAAATATAATGGGACAAAAGCTATCTTGTGGTGAACCAAGAACAAGAAAATCAGCAGGATATTTAGTTTTCCCACACAAGACTTCAACATCTCTAACAATTCCCATTGGTGAAATAGTATCTCTATTGGCAAGTTTAATTGTAACATCAATTTCTTCTAACTCAACAGGTGCAATATCATGCATAATTTATCAATAAAGGATAATAGGTATTGCACTAGCACTAGCACCCATATCACATAAGCCATGATAACAATGATCTCCTATTTTAACAGAAATAACAGGCATGCCTACCACAGGTCTAGGTTTATCTTTATCACGGAGTTTAGCAATTCTAGCAGTTTCATCATAGAAATAAATAACATGCCCATCAATATTATCAGACAAGAGATCTTTAACAATAGCAATATTAGGTTCAACTTTAACTTGCTCAAGAGGTGTATATGTTTTAGTATTGCTTTTATGAACCACAGTTGAAGCTTTAGCATGATCCTTTATCCTAACAGGGAAAGGTGGTTTCTCAACATAAGAAGTAGGAACAACATGATCAATATAAGTGATAGTCTTTTCTTCAACTTTAATAGGTGCAGCTACTTTTAATTCTATGGGAGGATGATATTTAAACCACTTCTCCTTGGGGAGATCAACATGATTCACAGAAAGAAGCTACTATCTCAGAGTCAAGTCCATATTTAGTGCTAAATTTATGAAAAATATCGGTATCCATAAAAGATTTAACACAATCAAAACTAGGTGTCAAACCTGACTCCTTACCATTGTCGAGGTCCCAATCTTCAGAGTTGCGTTTAATTCTTTCCAATAAATCCCATTTGAATTCAATAGTCATCATCATAAAAGAGCCAGCACAAGAAGTATCAAGCATGGTGCGATTGTTACCAGAAAGTCGAGCATAATATTTTTGAATAATCATTTCTCTTGAGAGCTCATGATTGGGGCATGAATATAACATTGATTTAAGCCTCCCCCAAGCTTTAGTGATGCTTTATCCTTCGCGAGGCCAAAAGTTATATATATAATTGCGATCACGATGAACAAGATGCATAGGATAAAACTTCTGATGAAATTCCAATTTCAATCGTTTGTAATTCCAAGACCTCATATCACCACATAGCCTATACCATGTCGATGCATCTCCCCTCAAAGATAAGGGGGAGACCTTCTTCTTAACAACATCTCCGGGTACACCTGCAAGCTTAAATAATCCACAAACTTCATCCACATATATCAGATGTTCATCAGGATGTTATGTTCCATCTCCTAAAAAAGGATTAGCTAGCAGTTTTTCTATCATACCCGCAGGAACTTCAAAGCAAGCATTTTCATTTTCATTTTCAGTAGGTTCAGTAGGTTGAGGAGCAACTCTTTGCTCTACTGGTCGGGGTGAAGATACCCCGAACAAGCCCCTCAGAGGATTACTTTCCATAGTAACAAGTGACAGTAAATTTCAGCACACTATATAAATTTTTCCTTACCAAATTCCACCTACCAAAGGCGCTTCACTCCCCGGCAACGGCGCCAGAAAAGTTTCTTGATGACCCACAAGTATAGGGGATCTATCATAGTCTCGATAAGTAAGAGTATCGAACCCAACGAGTGGCAGAAGGAAATGACAAGCGGTTTCCAGCAAGGTATTCTCTGCAAGTACTGAAATAAGTGGTAACAGATAGTTTTGTGATAAGATAATTTGTAACGAACAACAAGTAACAAAAGTAAATAAAGTGCAGCAAGGTGGCCCTATCCTTTTGTAGCAAAGGACAAGCCTGGACAAACTCTTATATGATGTAAAGCGCTCTTGAGGACACATGGGAATATCGTCAAGCTAGTTTTCATCACGTTCATATGATTCGCGTTCGGTACTTTGATAATTTGGTATGTGGGTGGACAGATCCTTGGGTGCTGCCCTTACTTGGACAAGCATCCCACTTTCGTTTAACCTCTATTTCAAGCATCCGCAACTACAACAAAAGTATTAAGGTAAACCTAACCATAGCATGAAACATATGGATCCAAATCAGCCCCTTACGAAGCAACGCATAAACTAGGGTTTAAGCTTCTGTCACTCTAGCAACCCATCATCTACTTATTACTTCCCAATGCCTTCCTCTAGGCCCAAATAATGATGAAGTGTCATGTAGTCGACGTTCACATAACACCACTAGAGGAGAGACAACATACATCTCATCAAAATATCGAACGAATACAAAATTCACAAGACTACTAATAGCAAGACTTCCCCCATGTCCTCAGGAACAAAAGTAACTACTCACAAAGCATAAACATATTCATAATCAGAGGGGTATTAATATGCATATAGGATCTGAACATATGATCTTCCACCAATTAAACCAACTAGAATCAACTACAAGGAGTGATTAACACTACTAGCAACCTACTAGCACCAATCTCGGGCTTAGAGACAAGAATTGGATACAAGAGATGAACTAGGGTTTTGAGATGAGATGGTGCTGATGAAGATGTTGATGGAGATTGCCCTCTCCCGATGAGAGGAGCATTGATGATGACGATGGCGATAATTTCCCCCTCCGGGAGGGAAGTTTCCCCGACAGAATAGCTCCGCCACAGCCCTAGATTGGTTCCACCAAGGTTCCGCCTCGTGGCGGCGGAGTTCGTCCGAGAAGATGGCTTATGATTTTTTCCCATCGAAAGACTCCATATAGCAGACGATGGCCACCGGAGGCCCACTAGGGGGGCCCACGAGGTAGGGGGCACGCCCAGGGGGTAGGGCGCACCGCCCACCCTTGTGGGTAGGGTGTGGCCCCCCTAGTGAAGTTCTTGCTCTCAGTATTTTTTATATATTTGGAAAACATCTTCCGTGAAGTTTCAGGACTTTTGGAGCTGTGCAGAATAGGTCTCTAATATTTGCTCCTTTTCCAGCCCAGAATCCCAACTGCCGGCATTCTCCCTCTTTATGTAAACCTTGTAAAATAAGAGAGAATAGGCATAAGTATTGTGACATAATGTGTAATAACAGCCCATAATGCAATAAATATTGATACAAAAGCATGATGCAAAATGGACGTATCAAACTGCAGCTCAGAGACGGCTCGCAGCTGACGAGTGGCAGCAGTTGTGGAAGGCGAGGAGCAGCTCGGCTTGTGCGAGCTGCAGCAGAAGGATGCCGGCAAGGTAAAATGGTGACTCAAGGCGCGGCGGGTCACTGCGGCGGCTTGGCGCAGCTGTGAGGACGACCCGAGGCCTGCTCCGGCTCAGGCAGTGCAGGATGGGTGCAGCAACAGAGGAGCGGCGTGGCGGAGGACGCATGCGGGCGGCTCAAGGTCAGGCTGCGGTGGCTCAGAACCGGCAGGGCGCCCGGCGACTTAAATCCGGCGACTCAGTGAATGTGGGGCCATGGCAGCTTACAGCAGCGTTGGCGGGCGGCTGGAGTGCAAGAGGCCAGCGGTGGCTCACAAACGACAAGCAGGGGCAGGAACGACGGCTCATGGCAGAAACCAAGCAGCAGAAATGGCTCGGCCCAGTGCGGCTGTGGCGGCTTGGAGGCGCCCCGGCGAGCCCGCGGTGACGAGGTGGGAGACCGCGAAGTCAGACTTGTTAGCATCAGATCGGCGACTTGAAACAGGTCTGGCTTGCGGCAAGATTGCGGCGGCTCAAGGCGGAGCCAAGGTGAGGTGAGATGGCGATTTGCAAGTGAGACCGAGTACTTGGCGGCTCTCAGCAGTAGTTGGTCAGAGCCATGGGTGGAGAAGAGAGCTCGGGCGGCGTTTCAAGGTCACAGAGGCCATAGGTGCTCAGGGCACTAGCGAGCTCGGGGCGACTTAGGCAGGCGGCTCAGCCATAAGACGGCGGCGGCTCAAGACCACGGTGGAGACAACCACGAGGCAGGGCTGGCTTGAGGCGCAGCAGCGCAGGTGAGAACTCGCAGGCACAGGCCGCGAGGGCGGCTCAGAGCAAGGTCAAGAAGTGGTGGCGGCGCGAGACGAGCCATGGCGCAGAGGCGGGGTGATTCCAACAAGGAGGAAGTGAGACCGGTGGCCTATGGCACGGCCAGCAAGGGCGACTCTCTACAGAGGCCCAACGGGACGGTGACTCACAGGCTGAGGTGTGCAAGAATTGCTGTCAGTGTCACAACCGGTGGATCTCGGGTAGGGGGTCCCGAACTGTGCGTCTAAGGCGGATGGTAACAGGAGGCAGGGGACACGATGTTTTACCCAGGTTCGGGCCCTCTTGATGGAGGTAAAACACTACGTCCTGCTTGTATTATTCTTGATGATATGAGTATTGCAAGAGTTGATCTACCACGAGATCGGAGAGGGTAAACCCTAGAAGCTATCCTATGGTATGATCGTATGTTGTCCTATGGACTAAAACCCTCCGGTTTATATAGACACCGGAGGGGGCTTGGGTTACACAAGGTCGGTTACAAAGGAGGAGATACACATATCCGTACTTCCTAGCTTGCCTTCCACGCCAAGTAGAGTCCCATCCGGACACGAGACGAAGTCTTCAATCTTGTATCTTCATAGTCTAACAGTCCGGCCAAAGGATATAGTTCGGCTGTCCGGAGACCCCCTAATCCAGGACTCCCTCAGTAGCCCCTGAACCAGGCTTCAATGATGATGAGTCCGGCGCGCAGTATTGTCTTCGGCATTGCAAGGCGGGTTCCTCCTCTGAATACACCACGGAAGAATTTGAATACAAGGATAGTGTCCGACCCTGCAAAATAAGTTCCACATACCACCGTCGAGAGAATAATATTTCCACAAATCTAATCTGCTGACACGTTTTGGCAACATGACATTACGCCATGGCCCGGTGATTATTCGAACCGTTTCCTTTAACTAGCCCCGCACATAATGCGAGGCAGTTTCTTGACATGTCTTGTCAAAGCAGAGATCGTGTCCCCCTTATTACGGGATTCTCATCAATACGGTGTGGGTAACCCAACCACGCCATCGATTATGGCGCTTGGGGGATAAGCGAGTTTTACCAGGCTAGTGGGGGAGCGTAGTTTCGGCCACCCTTATAAAGGGACAAGGTTTAACCTTTCTCTACCCATGCCTTCTTCCTCCTTGCTCACCCATTCTTGCGCACTCGAGCTCCAATGCCCAAGTCCACATCCTTCCCCTCAACCTTCTCCAATCATGTCCGGAGCGGGAGGCAAATGAATGGCTTCCTCCGTTACAGAGGGATACATCAAGAAGCTGCGCGGAGCCGGATACTTAGCCGCGAATATCGCGCATCGGCTGCCCGCTGCGGGGCAGATCGTCCCTACCCCTGAACCTCACGAGAGGGTAGTTTTCCTCCACCACTTCCTCCGTGGATCGGGGTTTCCCCTCCATCCATTCGTCCGCGGTCTCATGTTCTACTACGGGCTGGACTTTCATCATCTGGCCCCGAACTTCATCCTCAACATTTCGGTGTTCATCGTCGTGTGTGAGGCTTTCCTCCGCATCCGGCCCCACTTCGGCCTGTGGCTGAAGACCTTCAATATCAAGCCGAACGTGGTGGGAGGCCAACAAGCAGAATGCGGCGGAGGCATGGTGGGCAAGATGCCCAATGTTATATGGCTTGAATGCTCCTTCGTGGAGACCATAAAGGGGTGGCAATCGGCGTGGTTCTACATCACCGAGCCGCGCGACACCAACTGGGTAGCTGCCCCTGAGTTTCGATCCGGAATCCCCACGCGGCTCACCTCCTGGAGAGAGAAGGGCCTGTCCTGCGGTTCATCGGTGGAGCTGGACGGACTCCAGAAATGTATCCGGAATATGGCAGGCAAGAAGCTCAAGCTTGTCAACATAGTCCAGGTCATGCTCATCCGCCGGATCCTCCCATGTCAACAACGGGATTTCAACTTGTGGGAGTTCGACCCGGCCCAGCACCAGACTCTGAGAGAGCTCTTCGACACGACGCACAAGGACGTCTAGAGGGTGTTGTTCAAGGGCGCCGAGCTCCCTCCCTCTCTCACCGAGGACCGCGGGCTAAGCGCGAAGAGCCCAGCGCATTCGGTGAGTTCTATACATCTGGTACGATATTAACCATGTGCGGGTTCTAAGCTCCATGCCTTTGACAGGACTGGGTGGAGACATCGGGGCAGATTAACTGTTCGGCCCCTTTGCTCGAAGACACTGCGGACGCTCTCCTGACGAAGATGCTGACTCTGGCTCCTTACAAGGTGCCGGAGAAGACCAAGAAGGCCAAGGGAACCCGAAAGAGTTCCCGACGCCAGGTGCTATCGGACTCATCGTCTGAGAACTCCGCGACGCACTCCTTCCCCGAAGACGAGGAGGAAGATGAAGATGCTCCCCCACCAGTCGGGGGAGACAAGAAAAGGAAGGCCGCCCCAACCGGGGGGGCGAAGGGTCCAAGAAGGGAAGGACTCTCCTTCCGGACTACTCCACCACCGTCGCCGAAGGCGAAGACGAGTGGCTACTCAGGGCCAAGCCCCTGGCAAAGTCATAAGTATTCGGATACCAAAATAACTCATAGCATACCTTTGTCGCACTGCTTCTCCTAATCGCTGAATTATGATTGTGCAGACTGCCATGAGACCGTATCGATGTATCTTCAGACGGCTCCCTGGGCTCGTCGGATATGGATAGCGATCCACTTCCGACCGCCACCTCCCCTTGCCCTACAGACAATGCCGATGTATTATCTCAAGAGGCACCGGGTCGAGGGGAGACAGTCCCGGAGGCGCCTCAAGGCGACCTTCCGGATTCCGGGAGCGGAGGGAGCAAAGCTCCCGAGGGCTCCGATTTCGGCCCTCAGTCGAACACCGCGCCGGAACCTCCAGTGGTTCCGGACTCAGGCAGGCAGCCTCCTTCCAAAAGGGACAAGACGCCTATTCCGGTGACCTCTGTCCATCCAGAGGCACCGGACAGTCTGCTGGGAGCGCTTCGCAGCGCTTCCTTCGACGAAGAGCACCGCGCTATTATGAGTGCAGTGGTCCAGAAGGTTCAATCCGCCAAGAGCGTACTGACTGAAGCCTGTGCCAGCCTTCTAATAGGCTTTGAGGTAGGTTTTTGAAATATAGGAAAAATATTACCGCATAGACAGTAGCCCCTGATGCTCTGTTCAGTGTTCACAAAGAAAAGCCGAACAGAGGATCAAACAATATCACAGGAGTCTAATATAAGTATGTCTATATGTGTATGCAGGCTTCGTTGCTGGCCTCTGCCGCACTGACTGCGGAGATCGCCGCACTGAAGCATGACCTTAAAGGGTCCAAGGACGAGCTCGGCCTTGCCAAGAGGCAGCTCGAGGAGAACAAAGGTAAGTAGTACCTAGTCGATGGATATATATAAAAACAATGCGATTGCAAAATGATAGGATCATCGTAAATTTGCCAGGGGCCACGACCGAGGTGGCGACCCTGAAGCAAGCGCTATCTGAGGTCGAAAACAAAGCCGCCAAGGAGCGCACCGAGCGGGAAAGGCAGGAGGCTCGAGTGGGCGAGGTGCAGCAAGAGCTCCATGCTCTCGTGACGAAACACGAGGCGTTGGAGCTTGACTTGAAGACGCGAGAGTCCGAGCTTGCCGCGGACCTCGAGAGCGCAAAGAATGCCAAGGCTGAAGCCCAAAAGGCCCTCCAGGATATTGATGCGATGAAGAAGATAGCGGTGGGTATGGCATTCTATATGCAAAGCAAGCATGTGAAAGTAAATTACTTGTTACTTACCCGAATCCGGAGCTCTCCAGGAGCATTCGCATATTTGCCCTGCAGCGTGTCGGATGCCGCACAGTTTTACCAGGCCGAGGAGGGAAGCTCAACAGAGAAGTTGTTCTGGTCTCAGTATACTGGGACCAAACACCTGATGCCTCTGAGCGACCAGCTGAAGCAACTGGTCGAGCTACACAAGGCAGCCGAACAGGCCATGAAGGGTTTTATAGTCCAGATATGGCCTGGCGACGCCCTTCCCAACAGCTACTTCGGCCTGGTGAGGCAGCTTGTGGATGCCTGCCCACGGCTGGAAGTCATCAAGCAGTCCGTCTGCATCGAAGGTGCACGCCGGGCTTTCCCCCGTGTGAAGGTGCAATGGGCCAAGATGGACGCCGTGAAGCTGGTGAAGGAAGGGCCGCCGCAGGGCAAGGAGCATCGCCACCCGGAGATGCACTATGAGGGTGTCCTGAAGGGTGCCCGTCTCGTAGCGGACGAATGTACGAAAGATGTAATATTTGAGTAAACTTGCTCATGTGATCCTGTATTATGAAAACTTGTTCATATGCGCTATGCAACGCTTGTCTGAATTTAAAATATTACCTTCTGTTCGGCTATTTATCAAATCTGAGAGATGGCTAGTCGTCGGCTTCTGCCCCCACGCCACGAGTATTGGGGTGTTCGGGATAAACCTGAGCACTCTTGTTCCCATTGTTGGGTCCTTCGAGGGAGGTGCTCAGCACAACGAACAAGGCAATCAGACCATAATGCGTTATCACTCTCACTTAGCCATAGAATTCTATAATTTTAAATTTTGGCGAAGCCCCTAGTATCCGGAAGGCCGAATTTGGGGCGCGATACACGCCTTAAGCCGGATAGGGCCAACTCCTCGCTCTAAGCGGCATAAGTCTTTAGTGAGTCGAAACCTCTCGAACAGCGACCAGTCTCTCGCCTTATCATGACAGTCAGTTTTAGCTTTCTCTACTGAGGTGCTTAGCCCAGCAGAACCGGGGCACAATCGCAGTAGTTCTCCCAGTGCTACCTTAGCCGATATAGCGGAGCGTAAGATACCAAAACATGGGAGTCGGGCAAACCCAACTATTGACCCAAGACATGATTCGGAGCTGATGCATATAATGCTATAAGTTCGGGGTGCCGCACTGTCAAAAGTGTTCGGCCTTCTTACGCTGTATTATGGGGTATGCTTAAGCCCCTAGCGTATTGGCCGTACCAGAGTGTACGGGTGCTAGATGTCGTGAATGAACATATATATATAAAGGAGGAATGCAATAATAATCTTAATGCTATGCATTGCTTATTCAAAAAGGTGCGTTAAAGAAGAATGATACAAGTAGTGCGATAAGACAAAAGTAGGACTGTTTGACATGTCCCTTCCAAGGGCAAGCTGAGGAATAGTATTAAAGCAAATATTTCACTCGTTATCGTAATCCACCTAGGAGTTATGTGGTGTGACGTAGCTTTCTGCCTCCTTGGTTGCTGCATCATGTGTTCGTCAATCATGCTGCCGGACAGGGTTTCCAGAGATTAAAGTCCTGAAAGAGAAAAAATAACAAAGCAGGAAGCCCCTAGTGCGGTTTAAGTCGTGACTTGGAGTGTTCCGTAGTCATGCCCCCCTCCCCGCTTGTGCCCATGGTATTTTTAATGTGTAATTATGTACGTGTGGCACGGATTTCGCTGTTTGGCTGGGACCGGGGTGGGGGCCGCATCGCTATGCGAGCTCGGAACGTGCCAGGCAGTCCAGTTGCCGATTACTTCGGGCGCGCTTGAAGTTGTCCGGGTCCTTAATCGCCGAACTAGTGGATTGCCTTAAGAGGCTGCTTTGTGCTTCTGCTGCGAGGGTCGCAGTGTGCTCCTCCGTTCGGAGAGAGCGCTCTGTGTTTCCATTGACTGTGATGACCCCCTGAGGTCCTGGCATCTTGAGCTTGAGATATGCATAATGTGGTACCGCATTGAATCTTGCAAATGCGGTTTGCCCGAGTAGTGCGTCGTAGCCACTGCAGAACGGGACTATGTCGAAGATCAACTCTTTGCTTCGGAAGTTATCCGGGGATCCGAAGACCACTTCCAGTGTGACTGAGCCTGTGCAATGGGCCTCTACACCTGGTATGACACCTTTAAAGGTCGTTTTTGTGGGTTTGATCCTTGAGGGGTCTATACCCATTTTGTGCACTATGTCCTGATAAAGCAGGTTCAGGCTGCTGCCGCCATCCATAAGGACTCTAGTGAGGTGAAATCCGTCGATGATTGGGTCTAGGACCAGTGCGGCGAATCCGCCATGACGGATACTAGTGGGGTGGTCCCTGCGATCGAAGGTGATCAGACAGGAGGACCATGGGTTGAACTTTGGGGCGACTGGCTCCAACGCATATACGTCCCTAAGCGCACGCTTCTGCTCCCTCTTGGGGATGTGGGTTGCGTATATCATGTTCACCGTCCACACTTGTGGGGGGAACCTCTTTCTGTCCTCCGGTGTTCGGCTATCGGGGCTCCTCCTCGTCATCGCTATGTGACGCCTTATCATTGTTTTCGGCGCTTAACTTGCCGGCCTGCTTGAACACCCAACAATCCCTGTTGGTGTGGTTGGCTGGTTTGTTGGGGTGCCGTGTATTTTGCATGAGCGATCAAGTATACAGTCCAAACTGGACGGGCCCAGAGTGCTTCTTTTCAATGGCTTTTTCCGCTGACCTGGTTTAGAGCCTTTGAATCCGGCATTGACTGTCGTATCCTCGGTATTGTCGTTGTTAACGCGGCGCTTATGTTTGTTGCGATGTGACCTGCCATTGCCGTCCTTGGTATCTGAAGTACCATGGTTCTTTTATATGTTATTACTGCGAGCCAGCCAGATGTCTTCTCCCGCACAAAAGCAGGTCATGAGTGTCGTGAGGGCTGCCATAGATTTCAGATTTACCTGACCAAGGTGCCGGGCTAGCCACTCATCGCGGATGTTGTGCTTGAAAGCTGTTAGGGCCTCTGCATCCGGACAGTCGACGATTTGATTTTTCTTTGTTAGGAACCGTGTCCAGAATTGCCTAGCCGATTCCTCTGGCTGCTGAATTATGTGGCTCAAGTCATCGGCATCTGGTGGTCGCACATAAGTGCCCTAAAAGTTCTCGAGGAATGCGGCTTCTAGATCTTCCCAACAGCCAATGGAATCTGCTGGCAAGCTGTTGAGCCAATGCCGAGCTGGTCCTTTGAGTTTTAGTGGGAGGTATTTGATGGCGTGTAGGTCATCACCGCGGGCCATGTGGATGTGCAGGAGGAAATCCTCGATCCATACTGCAGGATCTGTTGTGCTATTGTATGATTCAATATTTACAGGTTTGAAACCCTCTGGGATTTGCTGATCCATTACTTCGTCTGTGAAGCATAGGGGGTGTGCGGCGCTTCTGTACTGGGCTATGTCGCGACGCAGCTCAAATGAGTCTTGCCCGCTGTGTTCGGCCCGGCCGGACTAACTTTTACTGTATCTGGCATGACGATTATCGTCTCGCATGGTGGTGCGCCCTCGTGATCCGTAGATCGATCTTGCATGTTTTGCTTTGTCCTCCAATACGTCTTGCAGGTCTGGCGTATTTCCCCATGCCTTTTTATTTAAATGGTGTCGGGGTGCGGGCTGAACTTTTGGCTGGAATATTTCTCTATTGCGGCCATGAGGTGGCCGATCAGCCGCGTCATACGCCGGGGATGTAGGTTTTGGTGCTTCCTCCTCCAGTCGGGGTAGCAACCTGCACTTTGGGTAACTCTTGGAGGGGCGTTCGAGTTTATATTCCTCGGTTGCCAGGACTTTAGTACATCTGTCAGCTAGCAAATCTTGATCAGCTTGAAGCTGCTGCTTCTTTTTCTTGAGGCTATTTGTCGTGGCTATAAGCCGGCGCTTGAAGCGCTCTTGTTCGACGGGATCCTCTGGCACGATGAATTCGTCCTCGTCGAGGCTTGCCTCGTCTTCAGAGGGAGGCATGTAATTATCATCCTCCGCCTCTCCATCTGCCGCTCTCTCAGGCGGGTTGGCTTCTTCATCCTCCTGCTCTAAATCTTGCTGGAGGGGATTGTTGTTGTCTTCGGCACTGTCCGGAGTGCTATTATCTCCGGTGCCGGTATCACCACTTTTGCCTTGGCGGGACTTAGAGCGGCACCTCTGACGCGGGCGCTTGGGTTGCTTTTTGGAGGGGTCATCCTCTGTTGTTTCGTCGTCATTGCCTTGTTTGGGTGTATCCACCATATCGTATGATGAGGTGGCTGTCCAGTGTCCTATGGGGAATGGTTCCTCTTCGTCTCCCGCATCATCAACCATGCCGTCGATGTCTTTGGAGTCGAAGTTGAGCATGTCGGTTAAATCGTCGACAGTGGCTACTAAGTGGGTGGTGGGTGGGCGGCGAATTTCTTCGTCGTCTGCATCCCAATCCTGCCGGACGTTGTTCGGCCAGGCCTCTCCTGACAAGGAGAGAGACCTTAATGAGTTCAGTATGTCGCCAAAGGGCGAGTGCTGAAAAATATCCACGGAGGTAAACTCCATGATCGGTGCCCAATCGGATTCGACAGGAACGGGCGCAGGAGGTTCGGAGTCCGTGGCTGGAGAAGGATCCGGCAATTTGGCAACATGGCTCTCATGAAGGGTAAGGTCGATATTCGGCTCGATCGCCGCTGAGGATACGGCCTTCGTGACGGGGTCCATCCACCCGTCCATGGATGGCGCAACTGGTGCGATCTCCTGAATACGGTCCGATGGTAGAGCTAAATCGTACTCATCGTGACCGCGTGGCGCACAAGGAAGGGGCTCAAATCCGTCGAAGATCAAGTCTCCACGGATATCGGCCGTGTAGTTTAAGCTTCCAAACCTGACCTGGTGGCCAGGGGCGCAACCTTCGATCTGCTCCAGATTGCCAAGCGAATTGGCACGCAATGCGAAGCCGCCGAACACAAAGATCTGTCCGGGGAGAAAAGTCTCACCCTGGACTACATCGCTATCGATGATCGTAGGAGCCATCAAGCCTAACGGCGACGACACAGAGGAACTCTCAATGAAAGCACCAGTTTTTGTGTCAAAACCGGCGGATCTCTGGTAGGGGGTCCCGAACTGTGCGTCTAAGGCGGATGGTAACATGAGGCAGGGGACACGATGTTTTACCCAGGTTCGGGCCCTCTTGATGGAGGTAAAACCCTACGTCCTGCTTGATTTATTCTTGATGATATGAGTATTACAAGAGTTGATCTACCACGAGATCGGAGAGGCTAAACCCTAGAACCTAGCCTATGGTATGATCGTATGTTGTCCTACGGACTAAAACCCTCCGGTTTATATAGACACCGGAGGGGGCTAGGGTTACACAAGGTCGGTTACAGAGGAGGAGATACACATACACTACTAGGAAAAGGCCTACTAATGGCGCACCAGTTTAGCCTACTAATGGCGCATCACTGGTGCGCCATTAGTATCACGCCACTAGTATTTATTACTAATGGCGCACCACTGGTGCGCCATTAGTATCTGGTATACTAATGGGCACCACCCAGTGCGCCATTAGTATATAACACCATGCGCCATTAGTATGCCTCCTAGGGGCCATATTTAACCATGTGCTTTGGCACACTAATGGCGCACTGCGGATGGATGTGCCATTAGTATACTTGGCATACTAATGGCGCACTGTTTGGTGATGCGCCATTAGTATACTTTGGCATACTAATGGCGCACTCTATAGTGATGCGCCATTAGTATGAATATTAGGTTTTATTTGTTTTTACTTTTCTGATTTTTGCACAGGTTACAAAATATATTATTTGACAGAATATAGACAGTAGCACACAGCAACAGCAGATTCATCAAATACAATAGAAGATTAGTCTCCGAATACAATTCATCATATTAGTATCCGAATTCAAAAGACCGAACAAAGATAGAACATTACAAGTCTCGAGACCGCGAGTAGCGAGTTTGTCGGAAGTAATACTAATCCTAACAAGTCCTACTAATCATCATCATACAACTTCTACTCGTTATTAATAACAAGTCATACGATCATCATCTTGATAGTCATCGAACCAACCCTACTTAATTGTTCTTAGCACATGATCATCAGTATTAGGCAGGACCTAAATACCCTATTTAAGCTAAAATAGCATAAAACAATATAGACCCTGACTCTTCATTATGGAGAATGGAGAACATCTTGTCTCCAATTCTTGCGCTTCGCTTCCTTTTGCTTCCAAGAACCTCCTTAAGACTGTCGAGACATTTTTTTCCATCCTTTGATTTTCATGTCTCCACTTCTTTTAGAAATCTCGTATGGATAGTTGAGATTCGTAGGATGACCTGGATGTATGTTTAAAACATTAAGACTACTTTTCTTATACAGCAAATGAGGCACACAATTCTCTGGGATTATCTGTTGAAAAACATAGTAATAACTTCATAGTTAGCAATGATGTACTCGTTTTAGAAGTATGCAAAAGATGCACGAATGTCGTAATAGTAAAAACTAGCAGTGTGACCCGCGCAATTGCGCGGCTAGATCTAGTACATGTTTTGATATTGAGTTGATTCTCTAGAAGATATTCGGTTATATGAAAGATATATGACCGGCATATATACTTAATGGAAACACTACCACGATTTGGTAAACATTTATTTGTACTAATCATATTGTGGTGTGGGTATAAGACTGTCAATAGAAGACCAATGGTATTAAGGCTTTGGGCTCATGTGTAAAGCATGTACTTTCGACTTTATCTTAGTCTTCTTGTATTGCACAGTTCATTGTGTTTTGAATTCTATATTCCCACTAAAAAATTTAGGGAATCATTTTACTAAGGTAAAATAAATGTTGTCGGACTTAAGGTTAGTTGATGTCTTTATCCAGCCGCCTTCTGATTTGCTAGATGGCGATCGTGTTTTCCCTCGATGCAATGTCATTTCCTCCAAATGGTTCCAAGACATCTCATCTCACACTATTTGTCTTTAGCAAAATATAAATACTCTCTCTCCCTCCTTCCTTGTTCTCTTTGTCTCGCCATATTACTTTTCCCATGTGCATCTCTTGTATTTTGTGTTAGAATATATGTTCTTAGCACAAATAAAATGGCATGTCATATAATTGACAGGGTTTGTTATAACTTCTTTTTTGCTATAACATCTTCTTAGCTACTCTCTTCATAACTTATTTTCATTATTGTGTGCACATGTTTTGTCTATTTCACTTACCCACATAGATATTCATCATTAGGAAGTGTTCCTAGCTTATTTATGTGGAGGATTGGACATATATGTTAATTGCATGGCTTTATCTAAAGTAGTTTCTAAACTTATCTGATGTACATGAAAAGCATGGCAGGATTATCATACAATTGTACGTAATCCTTAGTGTACCTTATTTTTTCTGCCTTATAATTTCAGTGTCTGATCTATGACAGCTTTGTATAATATGACATGTTTAGATGCTTACCACATTCCCAACTTACTCTAATATTCTTCTTTTGTATACCTGGTATTTATTATTGTCAGACTTACGTCTTGTCCGCCTTATAGTTTTAGTGTCTGAGTTACGCCATTTGATTTGTACAGTATCATGTGTTCAGATGCTTACATGCATTCTCTACTTGCTATAATATTATGTGTCGCAATGTCACTTGACCATGGCATTTTCTTTTGACCGCCTTATAATTTTAAGTGTCTGACTTACGCAGTTTGATTTGTACAGTATAATGCGTTTAGATGCTAACAGATTCTCAACTTACTCCAATATTTCATGTTGCATTGCCACATGGCCATCTAAATATACTATTTGTATATATTGATCAAAATTTGTAATTCAGCACAGATTGTTTGTATTATCTTTTCCATCTTGTTATTCATTGCCTTTTCTTTTACCAAATTATATCCTTTTGTCTGAGAAATAAATTTATTTTTAAGTCAATATATCATTCGTATATTTTTTTGCAATTTCGCTATTTATGAAAAGGCTACTTTGCTATCAAAATTACTTATTATTTTGAATTTCGTATATAAAATAGGGATGTACTATTTTTCCATGTGGATATGGACAAAATAAAATATATTTATTTCCACCTATGTATATATTATTTTAGCTTAAATTAACGAATATGGAGGTTTTATGAAAAGGCTAATTTGCTATCAAATTTTTTTATTATTTTGAATTTCATCTATAAAGTACGGATGTATTAATTTTCCAAGTGAACAATTCTCGAGCGAGCGGAGCTGAAAACGAAGACGAACAATTTTGCCAAAAATGCGGGGTAGAATTTGTGGATTCTCGCTTACGAAGATATCAAATGGGATACATCAAACTCGCATGTCCCATGACTCATGTGTGGTATTTAAAAGGTCTTCCTAGTTATATCGTGAATCCTTTAGATAAACCTCTTTAGAAGTTGGAGGGAAAAATACTTATTTCCACATATGTATATATTATTTTAGCCAAAAGGAACGATTGTGGAGGTTTGTATGTCTACGATTTAGTTGGACGTAGATATGTATTTTTTATGTGTCCGGCACGTTTAAGTTTTTTTTCCTGTTTTGATAGCGCCTTCCGGTGTTTAAATACGGATGTATTATTTTTCCATTTGAATATGGACAAAATAAAATATACTTATTTCCACCTATCTATATATTATTTTAGCTTAAATGAACGAATATGGATATTTTATGAAACGGCTACTTTGCTATCGAAATTATTTATTACTTTTAATTTCATCCATAAAACACGGATGTATTATTTTTCCATGTGAATGTGGATAAAATAAATATACTTATTTCCACCTATGTATATACTTATTTTAGCTTAAAAAAACAAATATGGAGGTTTGAATGTCTATGATTGGTTGGACGTTGTCATGTATCTTCCATATGTGTGGCACATTTAAGATTTTTTTCTACTTTGTCATGTATCCAGCATTTTGTCATGGCTACAATAGCATGTCTTCATGTCGGCTTTTAAAATTAAATACACATGCTGCTTGGCATTCTATGCATGCAAACATATGGTCCAGCGTTATTTTTTTAGGGGACCAGCGTTCTTCTTGTGTTGTTTTTTTACGTGTTCTTGTTGTGTTGTATATGTACGTACATGTCCTGGGAGCTCACGACTTCTGTTTTTTTTTCGGCAGTCCAAGGAGGACACGTCTCCATGTATTGCCGTGGAGGCCAGAGGTTGACTACGTACGTGTCCTGGGAAGACCCGTCTCCGTGTATGGCCGAAGATGACTTTTTTTCCCAATCTGTAACATGTCCTTTATTTCCATGTACAGAAGACACATCTAAACATGTACGTGTCTTATTCATCATAGATGCATGGCGTGACAGACTTTGTATGTGCAACACAATATATGTTTGTATAAACTATTTCTATGTCACGTTGTATTTTTAAATCGCAGCCGTTAAAATCTAAAAGTTTACGGTCGAGATAATTTAATCTGTGTGGATGAACGTGGTGGCTTGTTTGACTTCCAATTTTTGCAACCAAAATGGGTTACGCTCTCAGAATTATATAGATTTACTTCAAAGTCCACATCGTGATGAGTCCTTAGGTGAATTTTCTTTGTTCCAGAAATTTCATGGTCTTCAAAATCCATCCTCTCCAAGACATAGCGTCTTGCATGGCATGGGATAAGCTATACTCGAATTGTAAAAGATGAAAATTACACGTTGAAATAGTTGAAGTCATGCTTAATTATGAAAATAACACTTGTCGTCGTTGTGTACCGTTTCAACTTCGAAGGTCTCCTCGAGCTTAATGCTGAAGCGCCGATCATCTTCCAGGTGAGGCATGTCGCACAGACCTCGATCATCGTGGCACCAGTCGCACTCCCCCGGGAGACTTTCGTCGTCCGAGGATGACATATCCTACGTTCATAATTCAAAACTACATCATTTAGGGTTTGTCGACACCGAGGCATCCTAAAAGCTAAGCTTTTATCATTTAGGGTTTGTCGACGCCGAGGCACCCTAAAAGCCTAAGCTATCATCATTTAGGTTCTTATCGACACCGAGGCACCCTAAAAGCCAAGTTTTTATCATTTAGGGTTGGTCGACGCCGAGGCACCCTAAAAGCCTAAGTTTTCATCATTTAGGTTCTTATCGACACCGAGGCACCCTAAAACCTATGGTTTAATGCAGCAAGAATAAAGGGGCAGTTGATCCTACTTAATTAAGTACTAAGATACCCCGGCCCATGCATTAGTCGCAAGTACCCCATATGTCCTATTTTAGCAAAGTCATGCTAAAATTCACGGAAAATTCCAGCATGACCTTTGCTGAAAATAGGACACATGGAGTACCCGAATTTGCCGGAACGGAAGTTAATCGACATTCCGGCAAACTCAAGGGCCTCTCGGGGTACCTGCAAATTCATCACGACACAATGGTCGGAGACAAAACCCAGCAAACTAGCAAGATGATCATCATCTTTGCAAGTCATTACTTGTCAAACGCAGAAGTGCATAACACAAGCTCACCGACAGAGACCAAGATGATCATCAATTTTGAATCAATAGACATACTTCTCAAAAGAGGCATGATCAAATTCTGGTGCCCTTGACTTACTAGTATTTATCTCTTATGACTGATGAATGTGCATTGAGTCCAGAAGCAAAGACTCTACAGTGAAATGAAAAAAACCTTGGAAATATATTTATGATAACTCTAAATGGATCAGAAGGTGCAGATGCACTTATCAAAAAAGGTATGCATTTGCAGCAGCTTTGTTCTGATTATGACACCATTCTGTTAAGAAGGCAAAATAACATTATCATCCCAATTCATGGTTGAAGTTGAAGACCCTAAGCTTTAAAATGACAAGTCTCACTTACGCATGTTAACTTATTTACCAGTTCAGAACTATCACCAGAAAATAGTAAATCCACATTGACCACATAATATTATTTTGCAACCACTCAGTTTGTCCTTGACTGGGACACTTGAAGCACAAAACAACTAATGCAGAGCTAGGTCTACTTTGGTTCTGACGGATCACATCCTGGTGCATATGTGGGGTTTTTTACTTAGAAAATACAAAACTTCTATTATTGTTTTTATTTTTAACCAGAGCCTAACCACCTGGTGCATATTGTTTTTATTTTTAACCAGAGCCTAACCAGAGCCTAACATCCTGGTGCATATGTGGTGCACTTAGTAACAAGGTATATTGCATGATTCATAATTTTATAGGAGACTAATAGTAGAAATTTGATTGGGAGTGCTCCATTTCACTAGCGGCCCATTTCACTCACTTTTGCAAAGCATCAGGGCACCAAAGTGTCCATAGGCAGCAACAACTCTACCCCGGTTTCAGCTAAAGACAAGGCGAGCATGGCTAATCCAGCTACAATACACGAAGCTACAGAGAGTAGCTACCCAATGATGCCCGCGTTCATGAGTGCCATGCCGATCTTGACGACAAGCTAAAGAAAGGCCAAGGAAACCAAATCCCCAAAAAATGTTTGCCCTCGATCAAGGCATGATCCATCCTTCCTAACCATCACTGTCAATCTAGCTACTAGCTCTAGGTGGCCCTAGGGTTTGCAGGGGAGGGGCTGGAGGAGAAGGGAGGAATCACCTGGGGGAGGGGATGGAGGAATGGAGGAAGACGTCGGGGGTGCGGGCGCGGGCGGAGGGGCTTGGGCGGGAGGACGTCGAGTGCGCGGGCGCGGGCGGAGGGGGGACGGTGAGGGAGGCGGCGCTCGGCTCGGCGTCGCGTGGCCTGGCTGAGCTGAGGTAGAGGCGGTCGTCGTCTCCTCCTCCCCCTGGTCTTCCTCCTCCGGCTTGTGGCGCGGGGGCGCGGGGGAGCTGCTGTGGTGGGGCGCGGGGGCGGCGGCGCGGGGGAGCTGCGATGGTGGGGGGCGCAGGGGCGCGGGGGAGCTGCGGTGGTGGGGGCGCGGGGGCGGCGGGGGTGGAGTCCGGCGAGGGTCTGGGCGGCGGCGTCGGGGCAGCGCGCGGGTGGATCTGGTGAGGGAGAGGGACGAAGGGGATCTGGCGAGAGGGAGAGGGAGGAATTAGCTAGGGGGGAAGCGTACTAATGGCGCACCCGTGGTCGGTGCGCCATTAGTAATTTTTTTAACATAGCAATGGCGCACCAGGCATAGGTGCGCCATTAGTAATCTTTTTTTTATAAATAGCAATAGCGCACCAGGCAGAGGTGTGCCATTAATAATCTTTTTTATAAATAGCAATGGCGCACCAGCCAGAGGTGCGCCATAAGTAATTTATTTTTATTTTTTGTTGCATGTAATAATTTTTTAGAAAATGAATATGAATATGAAACAGTAATATTTTTTCATATTCATATTACTTATTCCAGCCAGAGGTGCGCCATTAATAGTCTACACTTTTTTATTATTATTAATGGCGCCAGCGGTGGGTCGGCGGCGGCGGTGGAGCTAGCGGGGGAGGGTGCGTGTGGGATCGAGATCGAGATGGAGGGGGATAGCAATCGAGATGAAGGGGCATCGAGATCGAGATGGAGGGGGATAGCGATCGAGATGGAGGGGGATCGAGATCGAGTGTCCTCATGAATATTCAATATTTTATCATATTGAATATGAAAAAATATCATCAAATTTGGAAAAATATTCATGAATTCAAAAAGTGCCCATGAAATTTAAAAATATTCATAATATCAAAAAGTGCCCATGAAATACAACCGAGAAATGAAGACTACGATTTAAATACAGTCGATCTTAGCTAGCTATCTGTTCATAATCTTCTTGTCCTTCTTTTTCGCAAATGGAGTTCTTCTATGGAACGGACATCCTTTAGGTAGGGTGGTCCTGCTTCTTCTTGTGGTGTATGCTGCTACTACTTCATCGTCGTCGTCATGTTCGATCTTCGGGTCACCGTACTTGTCGAAGTCTTGCTCATTGGCTACTCCATCCATTCCGATGATCTTCCTTTTGCCTCTCCTCACGACAACACGACTGGGCTTTGACGGGTCGGTAATGAAGAAGCATTGGTCCACTTGGGAAGCCAGTACCCATGGCTCATTTTTTGCGGTGACGTTTGCGCCCACGGTCTTGGATTTGGCTTCGGGTATAACCATGGTGGTGAAATACCGGTCTTCTTTTAGGACGCTCTTGGCCCATCTGACACGGAACATCGGGACCTTCTCTCCAGCGTAGCTCAGCTCCCAGATCTCCTCGATCCTTCCATAGTATCTGTCCTTGTCGTTACCGGTGTAGTATTCCATCGTTACCCCGGAGTTCTGATAACCATCGCTCTTCATGTCCTTGTCCTCGGTGTAGAATGTGTAGCCGTTGATATCGTACGCCTCATAGGTCATCAGGTTGTGCTCGGCGCCCTATGACAAGGCCAATATGAGTTGTTCTTCCGTGGAAGAATCCTCATGTAAAGGGTACGACGGAAGCTTCTGCTTGAACCAACGCGTGAAACATGAGTTGTGCCCTTTGATTATATCCCCGTCCGTCCTCTGTTGGCCTCGGTCATTGTACGTCTTCTCGATAAAGGTTTTGTGCTCTACCACCCAAGGATCGACCACATCTATGTGTTGTAGCGCGACTAGGTTTGCTCTTTCAAAGTCGGCGAGTCGACCCTCAAAGTCGACATGCATTTTGCGGCGACCCTCACGGTGACCCCATCCAGCGAGCCTGCCGAGGTGCCTGTTGACGGGCAGACCAACGGGGTTCTCGATGCCTAGATAATTCGTGCAGTAGGAGATGCACTCTTCGGTCAGAAAGCCCCTGGCTATCCTACCCTCTGGACGTGACATGTTGCAAACGTATCCTTTGATGACACCATTCATCCTTTCGAATGTCATCATGCTGTGCAGGAACGTCGGCCCGAGTTGGATGATATCCTCCACGATATGGACCAGCAGATGCACCATAACGTCGAAGAATGCGGGCGGGAAGTACATATCAAGCTCGCATAGTATCACCACGATCTCTTCCTGTAGCCTTATGAGTTTCCTCACGCCAACCGACTTCCGAGAGATGACATCAAAAAAGTTGCATAGGCCAAATAGCGTTTCACGGACGTGCGCGTCCATGATCCCACGGATTGCAACTGGAAGTATCTGCGTCATCAGCACGTGACAGTCGTGAGACTTCATCCCGCTGAACTTCTGCTTCGCTGGGTCTAGGTATCTGCTTATCTTCCCTGCATAACCGTAAGCAAGTTTTACTCCTATGAGGCAGCTGAAAAACTGCTCGATCTCCTCCTGACTTAGAGTGAAGCACGTAGGAGGGTAGTCATTTCCGGTCTTCTTGGCCTTTTTGTCTTTGCAACGACTTTTTGTGTCCTGCTTCGCCTCATCATCATCATTAGCGTGAAGCTCCTGCCTGATGCCCATTGATTTCAAGTCTGCCCTTGCTTTCGGCCCATCTTTGGTCCTCTCTGGCATGTTGAGCAGGGTACCAAGCAGACTCTCGCACACGTTCTTCGTGATATGCATGGCATCAAGGCTGTGAGGCACACGGTGGATCTTCCAGTACGGCAAGTCCCACAAAAAAGACCTCGTTTTCCATACCTTCAGCAGCGTCTCTGGCGCCTTTCGCTTCTTTCCTGGCTCTGACGCCTTTTGCTTCTTTCCCAGCATGGGCAATCTTTCCAATTTTTCAACAGCCCGTCTATTTCCTTGTCGCCCCTCGTATGCGGGCGTCTTCGGAGTTCGGTTTCACCGTCGAACAGATCCTTGCGTTTCCTCCATGGGTCATCGTTGCGAAGCCACCTTCGATGTCCCATGAACACGGTTTTCGAAGACCCGGGATCTCTATCTAGCTGGCGATACGTTGTGTCATCCATGCACCTGACGCATCCAGAAAATCCGTGGACCACCTGCCCCGCGGGATATCCGTAACCGAGATAGTCGTGCACCGTCATGAGCAGTGCGGCTCTCATAGGGAAATATTCTTTCTCTGCGGCGTCCCACGTATTGGCTGGCGTTTTCCACAGTGTGTCTAGATCCTCTTTCAGCAGCCCCAGATATAGATTGATGTCGTTCCCTGGTTGTTTCGGCCCTTCAATTAGCATACTCATGTGAATATACTTCCTCTTCATGCACAACCAGGGGGGAGGTTGTACATCCACACAAACACAGGCCAAGTGCTATGTGTGCTTCTCTGGCTGCCAAACGGATTGACTCCATCGGTGCTCGCGCCCAACATGATGTTCCTTGGATCCTTCCCAAATTCTGGGTGTTCGAAGTTCAACACTTGCCACTGGCTCCCATCCTTAGGGTGACTCAGCATCTTGTCCTTTTTATTTATCTCCGAATCATTTGCGTCATCTTCTCGCTTCTTCTCCTCCCTATCCGCGTGCCAACGCAGGAGCTTTGCTACCTTAGGGTCCGTGAAATACCGCTGCAGACGAGGAGTGATCGGAAAGTACCACACCACTTTTCGAGGAGCTTTCTTCCTCTTCTTGTATCGGGTGATGCCGCACACTGGACATATGGTAGACTCCGCGTGCTCGCCCCGATAAATGATGCAATTGTTCATGCACACATGGTATTTCACGTGCGGTAAATCCAGAGGACACACGACTTTCTTTGCCTCCTCGAAACTGGTCGGGCACTTATTCCCCTTGGGAAGACGTTCGTGCCAGAATGACATGTTCTCGTAGAAGCATGTGTCGTTCATTTTGTGTTTTACCTTCATCTCCAAAGCCATGAGCGTTTCTTTCAGGCGGGTATCCTCGGGTCTGCATCCTTCCTACAATGGAGTAACCGCGTCTATCTCCAGTTGATCTAGCTTGGCTTTCTCTCGGGCGGCAGCTCTTGCGTTATCCGTCTGCTTGAGAAGCAGCTCTTGAATATGAGGGTCCTGCACCCAGCCCATCGATGGTCCATCGTCGTCTGCTCCTCCGGCATCTAGATCTTCATGATCATGCCCTTCGTCTGCTCCGGCATCTTCCTCATCATCATGTCCGGCATCTTCTACATGATGACTGTGTACAGCATCACCGTCGTGATCATGTCCTGGAGATTCTTCATCTTCTCGCCCGCCCGAGCCGCGGTGGTTGTCTTGCTGCCCTTCCTCATTTCTTGCCCGGCCCCCATGGACGACTTCATAGTCATCTTCATCACCTTGCCACCGATAGCCATCCATGAAACCACGCAAGAGCAGGTGGTCCCGCACCTGCCCGGAATCCGGGTCCGCAATAAGGCTCTTCAGCTTGCATCTTCGACACAGACATCATATCTACGTCTCGTTCTTTCGAAGCATCTCGGCCTTCGCGGAGCTCAAAAATCTATTGACGATGCCTTCAGTCATCGTGCGGACCATGGTCACCTGCGGGGTAGAGCAAAACGATATTTTAGAACCAAGAAAAAAATTGGCATGACTTTCCCTAAAAATAGGACCAAAAAGAATGCATAGTGCCAAAATTCTCGCCGAAACGGAAATGAATCAACATTCCGGCAAAATATTGGCAACTATCGCATTTCAAATATCGGTACCTGCAAACACAAACATATATGCAACACCACAAACATACATAGATCTAGCTAGGCCACAAAAAGTGCATGTGCACGTTGTTGGAGCGAGCTAGGGAGAAAAAAAGTAGATCTACAACATGAAGATAGCTTTCCCCTTACTTACCTATCAAAAAAAGGTAATTTCAACATTTAATTTTGATGAATCTATGGTGCAAATGAGGTGAGGAGGAGGAGGCAGCTGACAAGCTTAGAGAAGGAGGTGGGGGGAATGAAGTGGGGAAAGTGAGTGTGTAGGTGTGGCTGTCCAAAAATATCTAGCTGGTCTCGGGTTACTAATGGCGCACCACACAGACATGCGCCATTAGTAACCCAACATACTAATGGCGCACCACACAGACATGCGTGTGACGCCCAGGTAATTAGGCTACAGTAATCCCACGTTAATGATTCAACGTCACCTCGATTATTGTTGCTAATCTCACTTTACTTCGAAACCGGTTTGAATTCAAATTCAAAATCAAGCAAACAATAAAATATTTTCAAATATTAAAACTAAAATGTTGGGGTGTTGCCAAATAATGCATAGGTAATTATTGTGGAGAAACCACAATTTTATAAAAGGATTAAGTGCACTAAAATATTTAAACAGCAGCAAAACATTAAACTAACTACCCTTTTCAATTTGATAAAATATTAAACTATTTGTTTTATTGCCAAAAACTTATAGGGCAGTGGCATACTTACTAAAACTAAATTAGGGACCAGTGGTGTAGTTTATAAAACCAAATTCAAAAGGAAACTAAAATAAAATAGTAAAGCAGAAATATAAAATAAAACAAAAATAAATAAAGAGAAAGCACTCACCCCCCCCCCCGGGGCTCCGGCCCAGCAGGCCACCGGCCCAACTGGGCCACGACCCACCAGGCCGGCCCAACCGGCCACCCTCACTCCCCATATTCCCCACGCCCGTAACCCTAACCCCTCTCCCAGTCGCCCCAACTCCCCCACTCGCTCCACTCCTCCTCTGTCCTCCTCCCCGATCCAGATTGGATCGGCGGCGTTCGCCGCCGCCGCCCGGAATCCCCACCGGAGACGCCCAGCCACCCGCCATCGTCGGTGCCGCCTCCCCTTCTGCGTCACTCATCCCCGACCTCCTCCTCCTCAATCGCGGACCCCAAGCTCGACGCCGCCCCGAACCGCCATCACCGAGCGTCATTCGCCGGAGCTCCTCCGTCGTCGCCGGATCTCGCGTCCTCGTCCTCCTCCACAAGCCACGTCGGCCCCCCAACCTTCCACAAGCCCACTGCCCCGTTCCCTGCTTCGCGATGTGAGCTTCCCCTCCCCTGCACGTCCCCCCCCCCCCGCGCGCGCACTCGCGCTCGCCGCGTGCGCCCGCGCTCACCGTGCGCTTGTGCCTCCCCGCGCCCCTCCTTTCTCTCCGTTCGCCGGCCGCGCTGCTCGGCTGCGCCCGCGTGCCGGAGCTCACGCTCTGGGCCGCCCGCCACTCACGCACGCACGCGCACGCGCGCGCTCGTCGCCTTCCCCGCACGGCTCCGCCCGCGAACGCCGCACGGCCGCGCGCCCGCGCCCTGGTGCTGCTTCCCCCTGCCTCCCTGCCGCCGCACCTACCGCGCCCGTCCCCGCCTCGCCTGCCTCGCGTCCCGCAAAGTCGCTGTTCCACTCCGCCCGCAGCCCCCCCCCCCCCCCGTGCACCGCTCCCGCCTTCCCCGCTGACGGCCGCCGTGCCCGCACATCGTCGAGACAATGCGCGCGCCGTCCCTGGCCTCGCCCCATCCACCGCAGCTCGCCCCCCCCCCCCACTGGCTGTTGGCGCCCACGCTGCGGGCCCCATCCGAGGCCAGCCCCGTTCGGCCTCGGGCACGGGCACCACGCCCGCACCCAGCGCCCGACCCGCAAGGCCTCTGTGCCACAGACAACGGGGCCCACCCCATGTGAACGAAAACGAAATAAAAAAATAATACTAATTAAATTAATTTAAAAAATGAATTAATAAATAATAATTAAAATTAATTAAAATGATAATTAATTAAGAATTAATTAAATTAATTAATCTTGATTAGATTAACCTAATTACTAGTTAACTTAATTAACCCCTTATTAGCCTAATCAATCAATGACATGCGGGTCCCACACATAGTTGACCCAGTCAACTGCTCAATTGACTGCTGACGTCAGCATGATGTCATCCTGGCGTCATCTTTTACTATTTTGGATAATGTTGAATTAAAATATTTAAATTAATCCTAAAAATGATTTAAATCTTTTAAAATTAACATAAAATAAACCGTAGCTCAGATGAAAATACTCTCTACATGAAAGTTGCTCAGAACGACTTGATGAATCCGGATACGCAGCCCGTTCGTCCACCACGCATCCCTAGCATAGCAAACACGCAACTTTCCCCCTCCGGTTCATCTGTCCGAAAACGCGAAACACCGGTAATACTTTCCCGGATGTTTTCCCCCTTCACCGGTACCACCTCGTACCGCGTTAGGGCATGCCTAGCATCACGCCTTGTCACGTCATGCATCGCTATGCATTTGTTTGCTTAATATTTATTGTTTCTTCCCCCTCTTCTCTCGCTAGACACCGAGACCGACGCCGCTGCTACCCAGTACGACTACGGTGTTGACGACCACTCTTTCTTGCCAGAGCAACCAGGCAAGCCCCCCCTTTGATCACCAGATATCGCCTACTCTTCTCTATACTGCTTGCATTAGAGTAGTGTAGCATGTTACTGCTTTCCGTTATTCCTATCCTGATGCATAGCCTGTCCTTGATACTACTGTTGTTACCATTACCTGCTATCCTACTGCTTAGTATAGGATGCTAGTGTTCCATCAGTGGCCCTACACTCTTGTTCGTCTGCCATGCTATACTACTGGGCCGTGATCACTTCGGGAGGTGATCACGGGCATATACTATATACTTTACACAGTTACCTTACTTATGATACTGTTCGGAAATGGGTGCTGAAGGGGCAGGTGGCTCCATCCCGGTAGAGGTGGGCCTAGGTTCCCGACGGCCCCCGACTGTTACTTTGTGGCAGAGCGACAGGGCCAGGTTGAGACCACCTAGGAGAGAGGTGGGCCTGGCCCTGGTCGGCGTTCGCGGATACTTAACACACTTAACGAGTTCTTGGTATTTGATCTGAGTCTGGCTACTGGCCTATACGCACTAACCATCTACGCGGGGACAGTTATGGGCACTCGACGTCGTGGTACAGCCGAAGCCTTCGTGACGTCAGCAACTGAGCGACGCGCGCCGGGTTGGACCGCGTAACGCAACTTCCTTTGTAATGGAGGTTGCTAGGTCTGCTCACCGGCCGCGTACGCAATGTGCAGGTGTGCAATGGGCGATGGGCCCAGACCCCTGCGCCATAGGATTTAGACCGGCGTGCTGACCTCTCTGTTGTGCCTAGGTAGGGCTACGACGTGTTGATCTTCCGAGGCCGGGCATGACCCAGGAAAGTGTGCCCGGCCAAATGGGATCGAGCGTGTTGGGTTATGTGGTGCGCCCCTGCAGGGAAGTTAATCTATTCGAATAGCCATGATCTTCGGTAACAGGACGACTTGGAGTTGTACCTTGACCTTATGACAACTAGAACCGGATACTTAATAAAACACACCCTTCCAAGTGCCAGATACAATCGGTGATCGCTCTCTCACAGGGCGACAAGGGGAGGATCATCGGTTAGGATTATGCTTTGCGATGCTTCTTGAAGGACTTCAGTCTACTCTCTTCTACATGCTGCAAGACGGAGGCTGCCAGAAGCGTAGTCTTCGACAAGACTAGCTATCCCCCTCTTATTCCGGCATTCTGCAGTTCAGTCCTCATATGATACCCTTATTCCATTTGATACCAATGCATACATATGTAGTGTAGCTCCTTGCTTGCGAGTACTTTGGATGAGTACTCACGGTTGCTTTCTCCTTCTTTTCCACCTATCCCTTCTACTTGGTTGTCGCAACCAGATGCTGGAGTCAAGGAGCCAGATGCCACCGTCAACGACGACTCCTACTACTCTGGAGGTGCCTACTACTACGTGCTGCCCGCTAACGACGACCAGGAGTAGTTTAGGAGGATCCCAGGCAGGAGGCCTGCGCCTCTTTCGATCTGTATCCCAGTTTGTGCTATTCTTCTTAAGGCAGACTTGTTTAACTTATGTCTGTACTCAGATATTGTTGCTTCCGCTGACTCTTGTGCCTTCGAGCATTTGTATTCGAGCCTTCGAGGCCCCTAGCTTGTAATATAAAGCTTGTATTGTTTTAATTTGTGTCAAGAGTTGTGTTGTGATATCTTCCCGTGAGTTCCTGATCTTGGTCGTACACATTTGCGTGCATGATTAGTGTACGGTCAAATCGGGGGCGTCACAAGTTGGTATCAGAGCCGACTGCCTGTAGGAATCCCCCTTCCACACTCCTTGGCCGAAGTTGAGTCTAGTCAATGCAAATTGTTTTACTAACTTGGTTGTGCGGCCCCTGGGCCCACGTCGCCATCGGGTGTTATTAGGATCTTTTATTCCTCGATCTATACTCTGGGACTCTGATCTCTCTTCTATTCGGGTTAAATGATTTTGCTAAAATCTAACTCTAGGTTCTCGTTACCACTTCCTGCCGGAGAACCCTTTCATTACGGATGATCGACTGCTTCAACAGAAGATTCTGACAATACTCTCCGATATTTTTTCGAGACCTTGTGCCTGTTGCTTTTGTAATTCCCTACCACTGAAAAATCCCTATGGATAAATACTTACACCTGTCGTTCTTACTTTTATTCCCATTGGGTCTTGTTATTACAAGATACCTCATAATACTCGTCGTTGTTTCGTTAATCCTTTGGGCTTACTGCCTTGTTGTTCTTTGTCACTTGAATACCCCTACGGATAATTCTCGCACTTATCGAGTATCCGCTCATCCCCCAGTTGTTCATGTGTTTCACAATGGTCATCGAAATACTATTCGATCCTCCAAAAATCCTTAGTAGCTTATTGCTCTGCAATACTTGTCTGCTTGCATGATGGATGCTTTCCATATGTCTGGCAATATTCGTTAGTATCCTTAGGCACCGTCTTTTTGATCCTATTGATTCAACATGAGTGCGAATGCACGCAATCATCAGTTGATCCTTTTAAATTATCTTTTCGGCTCAGACGTTATTTTAAAACATGAGCTGGATCTCGACCAATCAAATTGCTGTCGATTGTACCCCTGAGGCTATTCGACTTATCCATCCCTAATCAGAGCATTGCTTCTGATCCCTTCTCTTGGAATTGATAATTCCTTTGCATTTGAACTTTGAGTTAGTCAGATGTTTCCATAAACTGATCTCCTTGTATTCCTTCTTCCTTGGGTTGAGTATCGATGCTCACATCAGACCCCTTGTGGACCACCAGATCCTTTGTTGGATTTTATCCGACAGATTCCTTCATATTCTATAAGCTTGTGAGCCTTTCCTTGGATACATAATGCCTTTGGTAAATTGTATCATCTGCTTTCTCCAGCATGCTCTACTCTCGAGCTTGTGTTATTTATTCCTGAAATTGTGGTATATGCTCCTAAGATGCCTCGATGGGTTGAACCTATGCCTTCCATATTATGTGTGAACTCAAAAGTTTTCATGAGTCATAGTCGTCTGGTATTTTGTCAGATAATTCAACCCTACAACTTCTTCGAAAAAGAGAAGTGAATGAAAGGTTATACACTGAAGAAGTGGGAGTCGACCTTGAACTTGTGTTCATGCCCATGGACACGATGTATATCCTATCATGGAAGCTTCTTGTAATAATAACTATCCCCTTGATATAATATCATTTGGTATCTGTGAATTGATCCTTGCAATCGTGGTTCCGACCATATGTTCTTCTTTGATCCCATTTCTCGGGCAAGTTTAAGCGCTTGTCTTCTATAGAACAATACCCTAGTCCAACCTCCACTTTGGTCTGTCGTCGAGTATTACCCCATGGTATCTTGAGATAACATGGAACATCATAACTTCTTATGGGTTCTTCATCAACTATTATTACTCACCGGATCCAATTGTTCCTAGGTTCTGGGTTGACGTCAACCGAGAACACCAAATAGTGAATCGAGTCCGCACTCCGATTCAATAACGCTAATTAATTTTTGTTGCTTACGAGTTTAAATAATCCTTCAAGTCATTCCTAGCTTGATCGGCTATATCCTTATCGTGCTGCTCTTAACTGTGCTACCTGGCCCTTCCCGGAGCACAATTTCGATGATGAGCTAAGCTTACGTCGATTTTCCTCATCATATCATTTCTCCTTAAACCACAGCTTGGTTTCGAGTTTGTGCCGTACCCGTGGTTCCAATAACCTTCCACTTCATCATTCTTTTGACTTGATGTCATCGTCGATGGATTACATCTTCATGAAATCTCTCAACAATTGTGTCGTGATCATCATCAATCTTATGAGCTCTTCTAGGATATCAATCAAAGTCATAATGAGAAATACCATCCTTGCCCCTCGATGAATTGTGTTATCATCGAGAACCTTATTGCCTTCCCTCCAACACAAACTTGTTCTTGTTCAGTGTTATACCTTGAGTTCCTTGCTATCCAACATTTGTTCCTCTTTACCTTGGAGTATTACCATCTTTTATACCCAGGATGTCGTGCTTAGCACACCCGGCCGAAGGCCCTATGGTTATAGATTCCTTTTCAGTAAGGTTATCCATTCTTTCATGAGGAAATTGTAAGACTTATTCTATAAGTTATTCCTGATGGATCCTTTGTGTTTCGAAAGTCTGATCTTCACCTGTTGACCATGTCCATGCTATCTCGAAGCATGTCTGTGGTACTCCGATTTTCGATAAGAGCATTGAAAGCGCAATGCTAAGTTTTCTTTAACCATTATCCAAACACCGTTGTATGGGTAATGTCATGAAATTTCTCTCCCCTTACTTAAAGGGTTTTCTACATGATATCCTGCCACGGATATCATGCTCTGCTTGTCCTTGGGAAGGATATATCCCTGAATTATGTGTTTAAAACACATTTTCCTTTCCATTCTTCTGTTAAACCTGATAATCACATTTTCCTTTCCATTGTCTTGTTAAGCTTTCTTGTAATCTGATTTAACTGAGTAGTGATAATTCCCTGCTTAGTAAGCACCTCGTTGTACAACTCTGTCAGTAAGACCCTGTTACCATTGTTGATAGCATCCCGGTAACCACCGATGGACGAGAACTTTTCCTATTGGTCCGCCTCGTTCAACGAGCAGGAAAATGGTTCTCTTCGTCCCTCGCCCTTGGCATCGATGTTGTTGCCGACATAACTGACAGACTAGCCTCTGACATGCCTTGCTATCGTGACCATGCAAGATATCACCCCTCCTACTTTTATCCCACATGGTGGGCCCATAACCCACAGTTCCATAGGATCGAAACCTGACTCTCCTGTACACCACCTGTTCCCAAGGTTATTCCTCGCGCTTGAATTCGTATGTAATTCACGGACCACCTGTCTAGTGATCTATTCTAGTATGAGGCGCAATACCTATTCTCGTTGCCCTGAAACCCTTTCACCTTATGATTAGGCATCGAACGATTACCTATCCGTTTGAAACTTCTCATGGTACCTTCTTACTTTGCTCTTGATATCTTCTTAAGTTTCAAATCGAGAGATACTTATGCTTCTTCCCTAAGTTAACCGTTTGATGCTCGATCTTGTTAGAATCCATCCATATAGATTTTTCCCTTCTTATCCTTTCGTAAGTACGTTGAAGGTCCTGGAGGAAGGACGGTGACTCCTGAAGCAGAGGACTGAAGACATCAATGTAATGGATCAACCTCTTCGAGAAGAGCAACTATGACTGAGAAGAATCGTTAGAATATCGTCACCAAATCCCTTCCCCTTATTGCCGCTCCAAAATCTCGGGACGAGATTTCTTGTAGTGGAGGAGAATTGTGACGCCCGGGTAATTAGGCTACAGTAATCCCACGTTAATGATGCGACGTCACCTCGATTATTGTTGCTAATCTCGCTTTAGTTCGAAACCGGTTCAAATTCAAATTCAAAATCAAGCAAACAATAAAATATTTTCAAATATTAAAACTAAAATGTTGGGTTGTTGCCAAATAATGCATAGGTAATTATTGTGGAGAAACCACAATTTTATAAAAGGATTAAGTGCACTAAAATATTTAAACAGCAGCAAAACATTAAACTAACTACCCTCTTCAATTTGATAAAATATTAAACTATTTGTTTTATTGCCAAAAACTTATAGGGCAGTGGCATACTTACTAAAACTAAATTAGGGACCAGCGGTGTAGTTTATAAAACCAAATTCAAAAGGAAACTAAAATAAAATAGTAAAGCAGAAATATAAAATAAAACAAAAATAAATAAGGAGAAAGCACTCACCCCCCCCCCCGGGGGGGCTCCGGCCCAGCAGGCCACCGGCCCAACTGGGCCACGACCCACCAGGCCGGCCCAACCGGCCACCCTCACTCCCCATATTCCCCACGCCCGTAACCCTAACCCCTCTCCTAGTCGCCCCACCTCCCCCACTCGCTCCACTCCTCCTCTATCCCCCTCCCTGATCCAGATTGGATCGGGGGCGTTCGCCGCCGCCGCCCGGAATCCCCACCGGAGACGCCCCGCCACCCGCCATCGTCGGTGCCGCCTCCCCTTCTGCGTCACTCGTCCCCGACCTCCTCCTCCTCAATCGCGGACCCCAAGCTCGACGCCGCCCCGAACCTCCATCACCGAGCGCCATTCGCCGGAGCTCCTCCGTCGTCGCCGGATCTCGCGTCCTCGTCCTCCTCCACAAGCCACGTCGGCCCCCCAACCTTCCCCGAGCCCACTGCCCCGTTCCCTGCTTCGCGATGTGAGCTTCCCCTCCCCTGCACGTCCCCCCCCCCTCCCCCGCACGCACTCGCGCTCGCCGCGTGCTCCCGCGCTCACCATGCGCCTGCGCCTCCCCGCGCTCCTCCTCTCTCTCCGTTCGCCGGTCGCGCTGCTAGGCTGCGCCCGCGTGCCGGAGCTCACGCTCCGGGCCGCCCGCCACTCACGCACGCATGCGCTCGTCGCCCGCCCCGCACGGCTCCGCCCGCGAATGCCGCACGGCCGCGCGCCCGCACCCTTGTGCTGCTTCCCCCCGCCTCCTTGCCGCCGCACCGACCGAGCCCGTCCACGCCTCGCTTGCCTCACGTCCCGCAACGTCGCTGTTCCACTCCGCCCGCAGCCCCCCCCCCCCGTGCGCTGCTCCAGCCTTCCCCGCTGACGGCCGCCGCGCCCGCACATCACCGAGACCACGCGCGCGCCGTCCCAGGCCTTGCCCCGTCCACCGCAGCTCGCCCCCTCCCCCACTGGCTGTCGGCGCCCACGCCGCGGGCCGCGTCCGAGGCCAGCCTCGTTCGGCCTCGGGCACAGGCACCACGCCCGCACCTAGCGCCCGACCCGCAAGGCCTCTGTGCCACAGACAACGGGGCCCACCCCCTTGTGAACGAAAACGAAATAAAAAAATAATACTAATTAAATTAATTTAAAAAATGAATTAATAAATAATAATTAAAATTAATTAAAATGATAATTAATTAATTAATTAAAGAATTAATTAAATTAATTAATCTTGATTAGATTAACCTAATTACTAGTTAACTTAATTAACCCCTGATTAGCCTAATCAATCAATGACATGTGGGTCCCACACATAGTTGACCGAGTCAACTGCTCAATTGACTGCTGACGTCAGCATGATGTCATGCTGATGTCATCTTTTACTATTTTGGATAATGTTGAATTAAAATATTTAAATTAATCCTAAAAATGATTTAAATCTTTTAAAATTAACATAAAATAAACCGTAGCTCAGATGAAAATACTTTCTACATGAAAGTTGCTCAGAACGACTTGACGAATCCGGATACGCAACCCGTTCGTCCACCACGCATCCCTAGCATAGCAAACACGCAACTTTCCCCCTCCGGTTCATCTATCCGAAAACGCGAAACACCGGTAATACTTTCCCGGATGTTTTTCCCCTTCACCGGTACCACCTCGTACCGCGTTAGGGCACGCCTAGCATCACGCCTTGTCACGTCATGCATCGCTATGCATCTGTTTGCTTAATATTTATTGTTTCTTCCCCCTCTTCTCTCGCTAGACACCGAGACCGACGCCGCTGCTACCCAGTACGACTACGGTGTTGACGACCACTCTTTCTTGCCAGAGCAACCAGGCAAGCCCCCCCTTTGATCACCAGATATTGCCTACTCTTCTCTATACTGCTTGCATTAGAGTAGTGTAGCATGTTACTGCTTTCCGTTATTCCTATCCTGATGCATAGCCTGTCCTTGCTACTACTGTTGTTACCATTACCTGCTATCCTACTGCTTAGTATAGGATGCTAGTGTTCCATCAGTGGCCCTACACTCTTGTCCGTCTGCCATGCTATACTATTGGGCCGTGATCACTTTGGGAGGTGATCACGGGCATATACTATATACTTTACAATTTACCTTACTTATGATACTGTTCGGAAATGGGGGCTGAAGGGGCAGGTGGCTCCATCCCGGTAGAGGTGGGCCTGGGTTCCCGACGGCCCCCGACTGTTACTTTGTGGCAGAGCGACAGGGGAAGGTTGAGACCACCTAGGAGAGAGGTGGGCCTGGACCTGGTCGGCGTTCGCGGATACTTAACACACTTAACGAGTTCTTGGTATTTGATCTGAGTCTGGCTACTGGCCTATACGCACTAACCATCTACGCGGGGACAGTTATGGGCACTCGACGTCGTGGTATCAGCCGAAGCCTTCGTGACATCAGCGACTGAGCGGCGCGCGCCGGGTTGGACCACGTAACGCAACTTCCTTTGTAATGGAGGTTGCTAGGTCTGCTCACCGGCCGCGTACGCAACGTGCAGGTGTGCAATGGGCGATGGGCCCAGACCCTTGCGCCATAGGATTTAGACCAGCGTGCTGACCTCTCTGTTGTGCCTAGGTAGGGCTGCGACGTGTTAATCTTCCGAGGCCGGGCCTGACCCAGGAAAGTGTGTCCGGCCAAATGGGATCAAGCGTGTTGGGTTATGTGGTGCACCCCTGCAGGGAAGTTAATCTATTCGAATAGCCGTGATCTTCGGTAACAGGACGACTTGGAGTTGTACCTTGACCTTATGACAACTAGAACCGGATACTTAATAAAACACACCCTTCCAAGTGCCAGATACAACCGGTGATCACTCTCTCACAGGGCGATGAGGGGAGGATCATCGGTTAGGATTATGCTATGCGATGCTTCTTGGAGGACTTCAGTCTACTCTCTTCTACATGCTGCAAGACGGAGGCTACCAGAAGCGTAGTCTTCGACAAGACTAGCTATCCCCCTCTTATTCCGGCATTCTGCAGTTCAGTCCTCATATGATACCCTTATTCCATTTGATACCAATGCATACATATGTAGTGTAGCTTCTTGCTTGCAAGTACTTTGGATGAGTACTCACGGTTGCTTTCTCCTTCTTTTCCACCTATCCCTTCTACCTGGTTGTCGCAACCAGATGCTGGAGTCAAGGAGCCAGATGCCACCATCGACGATGACTCCTACTACTCTGGAGGTGCCTACTACTACGTGCTGCCCGCTGACGACGACCAGGAGTAGTTTAGGAGGATCCCAGGCAGGAGGCATGCGCCTCTTTCTATCTGTATCCCAGTTTGTGCTATCCTTCTTAAGGCAGACTTGTTTAACTTATGTCTATACTCAGATATTGTTGCTTCCGCTGACTCTTGTGCCTTCGAGCATTTGTATTCGAGCCTTCGAGGCCCCTGGCTTTTATATAAAGCTTGTATTATTTTAATTTGTGTCTAGAGTTGTGTTGTGATATCTTCCCGTGAGTTGCTGATCTTGGCCGTACACATCTGCGTGCATGATTAGTGTACGGTCAAATCAGGGGCGTCACAATGCGCCATTAGTAGTTTTACAAAAAAGTAAAAAAAAATTATACTAATGGCGCACCGTGGCACAGTGCGCCATTACTAGTTTAAACTAGTAATTGCGCACTATGCAACGGTGCGCCATTAGTAGTTTTGCAAAAAAGTAAAAAAAATACAGTAGTGGCGCACTCTATGGCTGGTGCGCCATTAGTAGTTCTAATTACTAATGGCGCACTCTGACCGGATGCGCCATTAGTATGTTTGAAAAAATGCAAAAAAAACATTTTATTACTAGTGGCGCACCGTGTGCCTAGTGCGCCATTAGTGTTTTCAACACTAATGGCGCACCAACACACGGTGCGCCATTAGTATATAGTAATGGCGCACCACATGTCTGGTGCGCCATTAGTGTCAATTCCATCTATAGCCCTTTTCCTAGTAGTGATATCCGTACTGCCTAGCTTGCCTTCCACGCCAAGTAGAGTCCCATGCGGACACGAGACGAAGTCTTCAATCTTGTATCTTCATAGTCTAACAGTCCGGCCAAAGGATATAGTCCGGCTGTCCGGAGACCCCCTAATCCAGGACTCCCTCAAGTGCCACGACTTGTGATTTTCTTTTTCTTTCCTTGGTTGCCACGTGAGCTTTGAGTTGGACTATTATTAAGCCCAGTTAACTTTTCTACCTTAAAGAGAATAGAACCAGCAGATATGTGTTAACCGGCATCTCTGGACGGTGTCAGCTCGGAAACGGAGACGAGTCTGGCGGCTCAACAATGCGGTGTGGGCAACAGGCCGATTCGGAGCCACAGTTGATACAGATGATGGTTTAATCGTGGCGATACTCATTGAACTAGTACTTTGATTGTGTATTCACGTCAGGAGGTGGAGTAGTACTAGTTACAGTTGATGAAGTAGTAGCAGTGTCACGACTGATTAATTTCCCTTGGGAGTTGTAGCGAATTATGGATAAAGAAATCAGCTGACGCATCCAGTCAGCAAAACAGGCTGTGGCGACTCGTATAGCTAGCACTTGGACACAAAGGAATCTCCCAATTCGATCTCGGTGGCAGCAGCAAAGGTCAATCTCATGTTAATCTCAGAATAGAAACGCTATAGATAAATTGCTCGTACAATTCAACCTTGTCTCGGACTCGGCGTATCCGAACGACGGTGGCGGCCAAAAATCAAACGGCCTTTGGATTGATAGATCGCGTACAGGGGTGGAAGACAAACCAACCCTAATTCCTTTGAATCTTAAATCTCATAAATCTTCAAATCTGGACTGACAAACTTGACACTGATGCAAATCCATTCAAACTAGCTTTTCTTCATCCAAAAATTTGTGAGCCCCTCGATCCCTAGGAGAGATCCCTCCAAGAACTCAACACCACCGTGTGCAGGCCCCACGGTGGCGCCAACTGTCATGGAAATGTCACAGCAGATGTCCTAGTGTGAGGACTTAATCATGAGGCCAAAGCATCTATGCGGTAGCTTGAAGGGGTTGATCGGAATCAAGAGACGAGAGACGCAACACGCAAGACGAAGATTTAGGCATCTTCGGGCCCCGGGAAACATCATACGGTAACAACCCTACATGCTATTTGTGGATAGGTCTCAATATCATCATGAGGTAGTCGTCGTAACTCCGGCTCTCCTAGTTGTGTCTAGACTTAATGATTATTCAACTTGTCCCTCTTGGGGTGCCCTGCCCCTCCTTATATATTTTGAAGGGGCGGGTTACACGTAGAGTCCAACTCGGACTTAAGACTTAACTATTCTGACTTCTCTTCATGGGTTTTCTCTCCATGGGCTTCTTAACATTTCGGGCTTCTTAACTGTTGATTTACAATCTGGCTTACCATCTGGCTTAACTGCCCGGCTTAACTGTCCGGCTTAACTATCTGACTTAACTGTCTGCTTAACTGTCTGGCTTATATGACTGTGTCTGCCGGGTTACATGACTGTGTCTGCCAGCTTACAATGCTTAACTGTTCCCGCCGGCTTATAGTCTACCGGGTCACCAATGAAACATCAAGTCCCAGCCGGGTTATATCTCCGACCGGTTCATACCGCGGGGTATATCCCCGATAGTTTGTGTAGGTACAAGGGACTTGCTTGTAGTCTCCTACTGGATTGATACCTTGGTTCTCAAAAACTGAGGGTAATACTTACGCTACTTTGTTGCATCGCCCTTTCCTTTTGAAGGGAAAACAAAAGCAGTGCTCAAGAGGTAGCAAGAAGGATTTCTGGCACCGTTGCTGGGGAGATCTACTCACAAGTCAAGACATACCAAGTACCCATCACAAACTCTTATCCCTCGCATTACATTATTTGCCATTTTCCTCTCGTTTTCCTCTCCCCCGCTTCACCCTTGCCGTTTTATTCGCCCTCTTTTCCGCTCGCCTCTTTTTCGCTTGCTTCTTGTGTCATCGTGTGTCGTCATGGCTAATCCTTCTATCATTATTAGTACTCCCGATCATGAAGTTCTTAATTTTGAACAAAGGGAGGGAGAAAATCTAAAATATGCTTGGCTTAGAATTTGCAATGCTCAAAATAGATCTACTATGAAGTAATCTACTTCCGTTCTTCTTCGCAATTTTTATGTAGGCATCACTCCTTGGAATAGATATATTCTTGATACCATTACCGGAGGAAATTTCTTGGGTAGCCATACTTTTGATTCTTATAATGCTATGATAGATTTGTTTGGCCCACCACCTCTTTTGGTTAATGGAACTATTTTAACTTTTGAACATGTGATGCAAAGGCTTGAAATTATTGAAAATAAAGTTGCCTCTATGGAGTTTATTTAAAATTTGGATAAAAAGATCCACAACCAAATCACCCAATATGGATCTAAGGTAGGGGTTACTCTGATTTTTTTTAAGAAAAAGAACCTATAGTTAACGATAGAATAGATCAAGATTCCATAAGAATTGGTAAACTTGAGGATTTCTTGCCTACGAGTTTGATCATTAATAAAACAAAGGAAACTCCCAAGGGTTATAAGTGTTCTATTTAAGAATTGCATAACAAAGATGATAATACTTAGATCTATTCTTGCTTTTATGCCTAGCTAGGGGCGTTAAACGATAGCGCTTGTTGGGAGGCAACCCAATTTTATTTTTGTTTCCTGCTTTTTGATTATGTTTTAATAATAAATAATTCATCTAGACTCTGTTTAGATGTGTTTTTATGCTTTTAATTAGTGTTCATGCCAAGTAGAACCTTTGGGAAGACTTGGGGGGAGTTTTTGCGATCTTGCTGTAAAAAACAGAAACTTTAGCGCTCACGAGATTTTCTGCCATTTTTTTACTGGAGAGTGCGATTAGGTTGATTATTTTTTAAGATGATTAATAGAAAATTCCTCACGTCCACCAATTTATTTCAGAATTTTTGGGGTTACAGAAGTATTCGAAACCTACAGATTACTACAGACTGTTCTATTTTTGACAGATTCTGTTTTTCGTGCGTTGTTTGCTTATTTTGATGCATCTATGGCTAGTATCGGAGGGTATGAACCATAGAGAAGTTGGAATACATTAGGTTTAACACCAATATAAATAAAGAATGAGTTCATTACAGTAACTTAAGTGGTGGTTTGTTTTCTTATACTAACGGAGCTCATGAGATTTTTTGTTGACTTTTGTGTTGTGAAGTTTTCAAGTTTTGGGTAGAGATTTGATGGATTATGGAACAAGGAGTGTCAAGAGCCTAAGCTTGGGGATGCCCAAGGCACCCCAAGGTAAAATTCAAGGACAACCAAAAGCCTAAGCTTGCGGATGCCCCGGAAGGCATCCCCTCTTTCGTCTTCGTCCATCGGTAACTTTACTTGAGGCTATATTTTTATTCACCACATGATATGTGTTTTTATTGGAGTGTCTTGTATGATTTGAGTCTTTGATTTTTAGTTTTCCAGTTGTACACACCTTTTGGGAGAGACACACATGAATTGGAATTTAATAGAATACTCTATGTGCTTCATTTATATCTTTTGAGCTAGATAATTTTGCTCTAGTGCTTCACTTATATTATTTTGAGAGTCCTTCAGAACAGCATGGTAATTTGTTTGATTATAAAATTAGTCCTAATATGATAGGCATCCAGGATGGGTATTATAAAAACTTTCATAAAAAGTGCATTGAATACTATGAGAAGTTTGATACTTGATGATTGTTTTGAGGTATGAAGATGGTGATATTAAAGTCATGCTAGTTGAGTAGTTGTGAATTTGAGAAATACTTGTTCTAAAGTTTGTGATTCCCATAGCATGCATGTATGGTGAACTGTTATGTGATGAAGTAGGAGCATGATTTATTTATCGATTGTCTTCCTTATGAGTGGCGGTCGGGGACGAGCGGTGGTCTTTTCCTACCAATCTATCCCCCCAGGAGCATGCACGTAGTACTTTGTTTCGGTAACTAATAAATTTTTGCAATAAGTATGTGAGTTCTTTATGACTAATGTTGAGTCCATGGATTATACGCACTCTCACCCTTCCACCATTCCTAGCCTCTCTGGTACCGCGCAACTTTCGCCGGTACCTTAAACCCACCATATACCTTCCTCAAAATAGCCACCATACCTACCTATTATGGCATTTCCATAGCCATTCCGAGATATATTGTCATGCAACTTACCACCGTTCCATTTGTTATGACATGTTACATCATTGTCATATTGCTTTGCATGATCATGTAGTTGACATCGTATTTGTGGCTAAGCCATCGTTCATAATTCTTTCATAGATGTCACTCATGAGTCATAACACATCTTAGTACACTGCCAGAGGCATTCACATAGAGTTGTAATGTTTTTAGTTGTAAGTAAATAAAGTGTGATGATCATCATTATTAGAGCATTGTCCCAAGTGAGGAAGGGATGATGGAGACTATGATTCCCCCACAAGTCGGGATGAGACTCCGGATGAATAATAGAAAAAGGAAGAGAGAAAACGAGGCCATAAAAAAAGAGAAAAGGCCCAAATAAAAAAATGAGAGAAAAAGAGAGAAGGGACAATGTTACTATCCTTTTACCACACTTGTGCTTCAAAGTTGCACCATGATCTTCATGATAGAGAGTCTCCTATGTTGTCACTTTCATATACTAGCTTAGTGGGAATTTTTACATTATAGAACTTGGCTTGTATATTCCAATGATGGGCTTCCTCAAAATGCCCCAGGTCTTCGTGAGCAAGAAAGTTGGATGCACACCCACTTAGTTTCTTTGTTGAGCTTTCATACGCTTATAGCTCTAGTGCATCCGTTGCATGGCAATCCCTACTCACTTACATTGATATCTATTGATGGGCATCTCCATATCCCGTTGATACGCCTAGTTGATGTGAGACTATCTTCTCCTTTTTGTCTTCTCCACAACCACCATTATATTCCACCTATAGTGCTATGTCCAAGGCTCACGCTCATGTATTGCGTGAAGATTAAAAAAGTTTGAGAACATCAAAAGTATGAAGCAATTGCTTGGCTTGTCATCGGGGTTGTGCATGCTTTAAATATTTTGTGTGGTGAAGATAGAGCATAGCCAGACTATATGATTTTGTAGAGATAACTTACTTTGGCCATGTTATTTTGAGAAGACATGATTGCTTTTTTAGTATGCTTGAAGTATTATTATTTTTATGTCAATATTAAATTTTGTCTTGAATCTTCCGGATCTGAACATTCATGCCACAATAAAGAAAATTACATTGAGAATTATGCTAAGTAGCATTCCACATCAAAAATTTTGTTTTTATCATTTACCTAATCGAGGACGAGCAGGAATTAAGCTTGGGAGTGCTTGATACGCCTCCAACGTATCTATAATTTTTGATTGTTCCATGATATTATATTATCTATTTTGGATGTTAATGGGCTTTATTTATACACTTTTATATTATTTTTGGGACTAACCTACTAACCCAAGGCCCAGTGCGAATTGTTGTTTTTTTGCCTATTTCAGTGTTTCGCGGAAAAGGAATATCAAACGGAATCCAAACGGAATGAAACCTTTGGGAGAGTTATTTTTGGAACAAACGTGATCCAGAGGACTTGGAGTGGACGTCAAGAAAGAAACGAGGGAGCCACGAGGCAGGGAGGCGCGCCTGCCCCCCTGGGCGCGCCCCCCACCCTCGTGGGCCCCTCGCAGCTCCACCGACCTACTTCTTCCTCATATATATATCCATATACCCCGAAAACATCCAGCAGCACCACGAAACCCTATTTACACCGCCGCAACCTTCTGTACCCAAGAGATCCCATCTTGGGGCCTTTTCCGGAGCTCTGCTGGAGGGGGAATCGATCATGGAAGGCTTCTACGTCAACACCATAGCCTCTCCGATGATGTGTGAGTAGTTTACCACAGACCTTCATGTCCATAGTTATTAGCTAGATAGCTTATTCTCTCTCTTTGGATCTCAATACAATGTTCTCCTTGATCTTCCTGGAGATCTAGTTGATGTAACTCTTTTTGCGGTGTGTTTGTCGAGATCCGATGAATTGTGGGTTTATGATCAAGTTTATCTATGAACAATATTTGATTCTTCTCTGAAATCTTTTATGTATGATTCGTTATCTTTGCAAGTCTCTTCGAATTATCAGTTTGGTTTGGCCTACTAGATTGATTTTTATTGCAATGGGAGAAGTGCTTTGCTTTGGGTTCAATCTTGTGGTGTCCTTTCCCAGTGACAGCAGGGGCAGCAAGGCACGTATTGTATTGTTGCCATCGAGGATAAAAAGATGGGGTTTATATCATATTGCTTGAGTTTATCCCTCTACATCATGTCATCTTACCAAATGCGTTACTCTGTTCTTATGAACTTAATACTCTAGAAGCATGCTGGATAGCGGTCGATGTGTGGAGTAATAGTAGTAGATGCAGAATCGTTTCGGTCTACTTGTCGCGGACGTGATGCCTATATACATGATCATGCCTAGATATTCTCATAATTATGCACTTTTCTATCAATTGCTCGACATTAATTTGTTCACCCACCGTAATACTTATGCTATCTTGAGAGAAGCCACTAGTGAAACATATGGCCCCTCAGTCTATTTTTTATCATATAAGTTTCCAATCTATTTTATTTTGCAATCTTTACTTTCAATCTATATCATAAAAATACCAAAAATATTTATCTTATTATTATTATCTCTATCAGATCACACTCTCGTAAGTGACCGTGAAGGGATTGACAACCCCTTTATCGCGTTGCTTGCGAGGTTCTTATTTGTTTGTGTAGGTACGAGGGACTTGCATGTAGTCTCCTACTGGATTGATACCTTGGTTCTCAAAAACTGAGGAAAATACTGATGTCTACTACACAACCTTCTTCTTGTAGACGTTGTTGGGCCTCCAAGTGCAGAGGTTTGTAGGACAGTAGCAAATTTCCCTCAAGTGGATGACCTAAGGTTTATCAATCCGTAGGAGGTGTAGGATGAAGATGGTCTCCCTCAAGCAACCCTGCAACCAAATAACAGAGAGTCTCTTGTGTCCCCAACACACCCAATACAATGGTAAGTTGTATAGGTGCACTAGTTCGGCGAAGAGATGGTGATACAAGTGGTATATGGATGGTAGATAAATGTTTTTGTAATCTGAAAATATAAAAACAGCAAGGTAACTAATGATAAAAGTGAGCGTAAACGGTATTGCAATGCTAGGAAACAAGGCCTAGGGTTCATACTTTCGCTAGTGCAAGTTCCCTCAACAATAATAACATAATTGGATCACATAACTATCCCTCAACATGCAACAAAGAGTCACTCAAAAGTCACTAATAGCGGAGAACGAACGAAGAGATTATGGTAGGGTATGAAACCACCTCAAAGTTATTCTTTCCAATCAATCGGTTGGGCTATTCCTATAAGTGTCACAAACAGCCCTAGAGTTCGTACTAGAATAACACCTTAAGACACAAATCAACCAAAACCCTAATGTCACCTAGATACTCCAATGTCACCTCAAGTATCCGTGGGTATGATTATACGATATGCATCACACAATCTCAGATTCATCTATTCAACCAACAGATAGGACCTCAAAGAGTGCCCCAAAGTTCCTACCGGAGAATCACGACGAAAACGTGTGCCAACCCCTATGCATAGGTTCATGGGCGGAACCCGCAAGTTGATCACCAAAACATACATCAAGTGAATCACGTGGTATCCCATTGTCACCACAGATACGCATGGCAAGACATACATCAAGTGTTCTCAAATATTTAAAGACTCAATCCGATAAGATAACTTCGAAGGGGAAACTCAATCCATTACAAGAGAGTAGAGGGGGAGAAAACATCATAAGATCCAACTATAATAGCAAAGCTCACGATACATCAAGATCGTACCACCTCAAGAACACGAGAGAGAGAGAGAGAGAGAGAGATCAAACACATAGCTACTGGTACATACCCTCAGCCCCGAGGGTGAACTACTCCCTCCTCGTCATGGAGAGCGTCGGGATGATGAAGATGGCCACCGGAGAGGGATTGCCCCCTCCATCAGGGTGCCGGAACGGGTCTAGATTGGCTTTCGGTGGCTACGTAGGCTTCTGCCGGCGGAACTCCCGATCTATTGTGCTCCCGGATGTTTTTAGGGTATATGGAGATATATAGGTGGAAGAAGTACGTCAGGGGGGCACGAGGGGCCCACGAGGGTGGAGGGCGCGCCCGGGGGGTGGGCGCGCCCCCCTACCTCGTGGCCTCCTCGAAGCTTCCTTGACATAGACTCCAAGTCTCCCGGGTTGCTTTCCTTCCAAAAATGAGTTCCGTGAAGTTTCAGGTCAATTGGACTCCGTTTGATTTTTCTTTTCTTCAAAACCCTAAAATAGGCAAAAAACAGAAACTAGCACTAGGCTCTGGGTTAATAGGTTAGTCCCAAAAATAATATAAAAGTGTATAATAAAGCCCATAAACATCCAAAAAAGAAGATAATATAGCATGGAGCAATCAAAAATCATAGATACGTTGGAGACATATCAGCATCCCCAAGCTTAATTCCTGCTCGTCCTTGAGTAGGTAAATGATAAAAATAGAATTTTTGATGCGGAGTGCTACTTGGCATAATTTCAATGTAATTCTTCTTAATTGTGGTACGAATATTCAGATCCGAAAGATTCAAGACAAAAGTTCATATTGACATAAAAATAATAATACTTCAAGCATACTAACTAAGCAATTATGTCCTCTCAAAATAACATGGCCAAAGAAAGTTCATCCCTACAAAATCATATAGTTTAGTCATGCTCCATTTTCGTCACACAAGAATGCTCTCATCATGCACAACCCCGATGACAAGCCAAGCAATTGTTTCATACTTTAGTAATCTCAAACCTATAAATTTCACGCAATATATGAGCGCGAGCCATGGACATAGCACTATGGGTGGAATAGAATATAATGAGGGGGGTTATGTGGAGAAGACAAAAAAGGAGAAAGTCTCACATCAACGAGGCTAATCAATGGGCTATGGAGATACCCATCAATTGATGTTAATGCAAGGAGTAGCGATTGCCATGCAACGGATGCACTAGAGCTATAAATGTATGAAAGCTCAACAATAGAAACTAAGTGGGTGTGCATCCAACTTGCTTGCTCATGAAGACCTAGGGCACTTGAGGAGGCCCATTGTTGGAATATACAAGCCAAGTTCTATAATTAAAATTTCCCAGTAGTATATGAAAGTGACAAAACAAGAGACTCTCTATCATGAAGATCATGGTGCTACTTTGAAGCACAATTGTGGCAAAGGATAGTAACATTGTCCCTTCTCTCTTTTTCTCTCATTGTTTTGGGCCTTCTCTTTTTTTATGGCATTTCTCGCTTTTTTCCTTTTTTGGGCCTTCTCTTTTTTATGGCCTTTTCTTTTTTTATTTTTTTATTTTTTTCCTCACTTGGGACAATGCTCTAGAAAATGATGATCATCACACTTCTATTTATTTACAACTCAGTGATTACAACGCGATGCTAGAACAAAAGATGACTCTATATGAATGCCTCCGGCGGTGTACCGGGATATGCAATGATCCAAGAGTGACATGTATGAAATAATTATGAACGGTGGCTTTGCCACAAATACGATGTCAACTACATGATCATGCAAAGCAATATGACAATGATGATGCGTGTCATAATAAACGGAACGGTGGAAAGTTGCATGGCAATATATCTCGGAATGGCTATGGAAATGCCATAATAGGTAGGTATGGTGGCTGTTTTGAGGAAGATATAAGGAGGTTTATGTGTGATAGAGCATATCATATCACGGGGTTTGGATGCACCGGCGAAGTTTGCACCAACTCTCAATGTGAGAAAGGGCAATGCACGGTACCGAAGAGGCTAGCAATGATGGAGGGGTGAGAGTGCGTATAATCCATGGAATCAACATTAGTCATAAAGAACTCACATACTTATTGCAAAAATCTACAAGTCATCAAAAACCTCGGCACTACGCGCATGCTCCAAGGGGGGTAGATTGGTAGGAAAAGACAATCGCTCGTCCCCGACCGCCACTCATAAGGAGGACAATCAAATAACACCTCATGTTTCAAATTTGTTACATAACGTTTACCATATGTGCATGCTAACTTCAACTAGCACGACTTTCATATTATTACCTCCATATCTCAAAACAATCATCAAGCATCAAACTTCTCTTAGTATTCAATACACTCATAAGAAAATTTTACTAATATTGAATACCTAGAATATTAGGATTTTAAGCAAATTACCATGCTATTTAAGACTCTCAAAATAATCTAAGTGAAGCACTAGAGCAAATGACAAACTACTCCGAAAGATATATGTGAAGATCAATGAGTAGTCGAATAATTATGCAACTATGTGAAGACTCTCTCTCATTTAATAATTTCAGATCTTGATAATTTATTCAAACAGCAATCAAAGCAAAAGAAAATGACATCTAAGAATATCAAACATCATGTGAAGAAGCAAAAACTTAGGATCAACCGATACTAACCGATAGTTGTTGAAGAAGAAAGGTGGGATGCAAACCGGGGCATCCCCAAGCTTAGACGCTTGAGACTTCTTGAAATATTATCTTGGGGTGCCTTGGGCATCCCCAATCTTGAGCTTTTGTGTCTCCTTAATTCCTCTCATATCACGGTCTCCCTAAATCTCAAAAGCTTCATCCACACAAAACTCAACAAGGACTCGTGAGATAAGTTAGTGTAAACCATTGCAAACACCTTATCATACTCTACTGTAACAAATCACTAAAATTATTATTCAAAATTTCATACTAAATTCCTCTTCATATTTAATAGTCCTATCCTCAAATAGAATCATTAAAGAAGCAAACATATGCAAACAATGCAAACATAACAGCAATATGCCTAAACAGGACAGTCTGTAAAGAATGCAGCAACATCCATACTTCCCTAGCTACAAAAAATATGAAATAACATTCCCACTATAGTAAATTTATCAGATCATAATATGCAAAAGGTTTCAACATTTTATCACATTCTGACTTTTCTAGGGAATTATTGCAACAGCGGTAAACTTCCTGTTTTCAAACAGCAACATGTGGAATTCGAAAATAGGCATAGTAAAGGCTATCAATGCCACTTTTATTGAAATAAAGGATTCAAAACATTGTTATAAATAACAGCAAGCAAATCCTAAGAAAATAAATTGACGCTCCAAGCAAAACACATATCATGTGGCGAATAAAAATATAGCTCCAAGTAAAGTTACCGATGAACGAAGACGAAAGAGGGGATGCCTTCCGGGGCATCCCCAAGCTTAGGATTTTTGGTTGTCATTGAATATTACCTTGGGGTGCCTTGGGAATCCCCAAGCTTAGGCTCTTTCTAGTCCTTCTTCCATAGTCCATCGAATCTTTACCCAAAACTTGAAAACTTCACAACACAAAACTTAAAGTAGAAAACTCGTGAGCTCCGTTAGTATAAGAAAATAAATCACCACTTCAAGGTACTGTAATGAACTCATTCTTTATTTATATCGGTATTAAACCTACTGTATTCCAACTTCTCTATGGTTTATAAACTCTTTTACTAGCCATAGATTCATCAAAATAAGTAAACAACACATGAAAAACAGAATCTGTCAAAAACAGAACAGTCTGGTGTAATCTGGATCAAACGTATACTTCTGTAACTCATAAAATTATCAAATAAATTGATGAACCTGAGGAATTTATCTATTAATCATCTTAAAAAATATTTAACTAAATATCACTCTCCAATAGAAAATGGCAGCAAATCTCGTGAGCGCTAAAGTTTCTGTTTTTTACAGCAAGATCAACAAGACTTTCCCCAAGTCTTTCCAACGGTTCTACTTGGCACAAACACTAATTAAAAGCATAAAAACACATCCAAACAGAGGCTAGATGAATAATTTATTACTAAAAAGGAACAAAAAGCAAGGAACAAGAATAAAATTGGGTTGCCTCCCAACAAGCGCTATTGTTTAACGCCCCTAGCTAGGCATGATGATTTCAACGATGCTCACATAAAAGATAAGAATTGAAACATAAAGAGAGCATCATGAAGAATATAACTAGCACGTTTAAGTATAACCCACTTCCTATGCATAGGGATTTTGTGAGCAAACAACTTGTGGGAGCAATAATCAACTAGCATAGGAAGGCAAAACAAGCATAACTTCAAGATTTTCAACACATAGAGAGGAAACTTGATATTATTGCAATTCCTACAAGCATATATTCCTCCCTCATAATAATTTTCAGTATCATCATGAATGAATTCAACAATATAACTATCACATAAAGAATTCTTTTCATGATCTACAAGCATAGAATTTTTATTACTCTCCACATAAGCAAATTTCTTCTCATGAATAGTAGTGGGAGCAAACTCAAAAAAATAACTATCATATGAGGCATAATCCAATTGAAAGTTAAAATCATGATGACAAGTTTCATGGATATCATTATTCTTTATAGCATACAAGTCATCACAATAATCATCATAGATAGCAGGCATGCTCTCATCATAATAAATTTTCACATCAAAACTTGGGGGACTAAAAATATCTTCATCAAACGTAGGATCCCCAAGCTTGTGGCTTTGCATAACATTAGCATCATGGATATTCAAGGAATTCATACTAACAACATTGCAATCATGCTCATCATTCAAATATTTAGTGCCAAACATTCTAATGCATTCTTCTTCTAGAACTTGAGCACAATTATCGGAATCCTTATTCTCACGAAAGACATTAAAAAGATGAAGCATATGAGGCATCCTTAATTCCATTTTTTGTAGTTTTATTTTATAAACTAAACTAGTGATAAAACAAGAAACTAAAAGACTTGATTTCAAGATCTAAATATATACCTTCAAGCACTCACCTCCCCGGCAACGACGCCAGAAAAGAGCTTGATGTCTACTACACAACCTTCTTCTTGTAGACGTTGTTGGGCCTCCAAGTGCAGAGGTTTGTACGACAGTAGCAAATTTCCTTCAAGTGGATGACCTAAGGTTTATCAATCCGTAGGAGGTGTAGGATGAAGATTGTCTCTCTCAAGCAACCCTGCAACCAAATAACAAAGAGTCTCTTGTGTCCCCAACACACCCAATACAATGGTAACTTGTATAGGTGGACTAGTTCGGCGAAGAGATGGTGATACAAGTGGTATATGGATGGTAGATAAATGTTTTTGTAATCTGAAAATATAAAAACAGCAAGGTAACTAATGATAAAAGTGAGTGTAAACGGTATTGAAATGCTAGGAAACAAGGCCTAGGGTTCATACTTTCGCTAGTGCAAGTTCCCTGAACAATAATAACATCATTGGATCACATAACTATCCCTCAACATGCAACAAAGAGTCACTCCAAAGTCACTAATAGCGGAGAACGAACGAAGAGATTATGGTAGGGTACGAAACCACCTCAAAGTTATTCTTTCCAATCAATCCGTTGGGCTATTCCAATAAGTGTCACAAACAGCCCTAGAGTTCGTACTAGAATAACACCTTAAGACACAAATCAACCAAAACCCTAATGTCACCTAGATACTCCAATGTCACCTCAAGAATCCATGGGTATGATTATACGATATGCATCACACAATCTCAGATTCATCTATTCAACCAACACATAGGACCTCAAAGAGTGCCCCAAAGTTCCTACCAGAGAATCATGACGAAAACGTGTGCCAACCCCTATGCATAGGTTCATGGGCGGAACCCGCAAGTTGATCACAAAAACATACATCAAGTGAATCACGTGGTATCCCATTGTCACCACAGATACGCACGGTAAGACATACATCAAGTGTTCTCAAATCTTTAAAGACTCAATTAACTTCAAAGGGGAAACTCAATCCATTACAAGAGAGTAGAGGGGGGAGAAAACATCATAATATCCAACTATAATAGCGAAGCTCGTGATACATCAAGATCGTACCACCTCAAGAACACGGGAGAGAGAGAGAGAGATCAAACACATAGCTACTGGTACATACCCTCAGCCCCGAGGGTGAACTACTCCCTCCTCGTCATGGAGAGCGCCGAGACGATGAAGATGGCCACCGGAGAGGGATTGCCAACTCCGGCAGGGTGCCGGAACGGGTCTAGATTGGCTTTCAGTGGCTACGGAGGCTTCTGGCGGCGGAACTCTCGATCTATTGTGCTCCCGGATGTTTTTAGGGTATATGGAGATATATATGCAGAAGAAGTACGTCATGGGGGCCATGAGGGGCCCACGGGGGTGGAGGGCGTGCCCAGGGGAGTGGGCGCGCCCCCCTACGTCGTGGCCTCCTTGAAGCTTCCTTGACGTAGACTCCAAGTCTCCCGGGTTGCTTTCCTTCCAAAAATGAGTTTCATGAAGTTTCAGGTCAATTGGACTCCGTTTGATTTTCCTTTTCACCAATGTGACAACCCCCACGAGCTCTACCCGATCCACTCATCCACCTCCTCCGTCACTCCACCCATGGTGCTTTCCACTAGAGTGGACCTTTGGCATGCTCGTCTCGGCCATCCCAACACCGCCACCCATCGTCATATTCTTCGGAGTTTTTCCTTCACGTGTAATAAGATCGACGACCACGCTTGTCATGCTTGTCGACTGGGCAAACATGTTCGTCTTCCTTTTATTACTTCATCGCATGTTGCATCATTCCCGTTTGAGTTCATTCATAGTGATGTTTGGACCTCTACTGTTGCAAGTAACACTCGCTATCTCTATTATCTTGTTATACTTGATGATTTTTCGCACTATGTGTGGACCTTCCTGTTGCGGTGAAAGTCGGATGTTCTTGCCACTCTCACCGCTTTCTACTCTTATGTCTCCATGCAGTTTGGGCGTCCCATCCATGCCTTGCAAACAGACAACGGGAAGGAGTTTGATAATCTTGTGGTCCGCAACCTTCTCGCCACACACGGCACAATTTTTCGTCTCAGTTGCCCGTACACTTGACAATAGAATGGCCACGCTGAGCGCGTGCTTCGCACTCTTAATGAATGCGTCTGCACGCTTCTCTTTCATGCCAACGTGCCACCACGTTTTTGGCCCGACGCGCTTGCCACCGCATCACTACTTATCAACATTTGTCCCTGTCGCACTCGCGGGAATTTTGCACCTCATCATCTTTTGTTCGTCACGCCACCGTCCTACGCTCTGCTCCGCATCTTCGGTTGCTTGTGCTACCCTAGCATCGCTTCCACTACTCCGCATAAGCTCGCACCGAGGTCCTTGACCTACATCTTTCTCGGCTATCCCCCCAACACCAAAGGCTACCGCTGCTATGATCCTATCTCACATCGGGTGATCACTTCCCGACATGTTTACTTTGATGAGATGGTTTTCCCGTTTCAGCAGGTACCTTTGGATCTTACGGCACCGCCCGCTCCCGGTGACGGTCGCCCGCGTGCTTCTCTTGGGCCGCCTCCCGGCTTTGAGGGTCCCCCTCCCCCGCTCCACGGGTCGAGTTTCTCCCCGTTCGGCTGCCTCAGGGGCTGCACCCCTCCTGGCGCCCACCCCGCCCTCGGCATCTCCGGCGCCCACGACGCCCTCGGCGTCCCCGGCGCCCGCCACGCCATCGGCGTCCCTAGTGCCCGCGATGCCTTAGGCGTCCCCCGCGGCCTCGGAGGCGGCGGGCTCTTCATTGTCATCACCCGCCGCCGCCCCGGACCTGCTACCCCGCCCGTTGACTCGCTCTCAGGCTGGCACTCTCCGCCCGAGTATACGGTATACCAGCGATGAGTACCTTCTCACTGCTTTCGTTTCTGAGCCATCCCCTCTCCCATCGTTAGCTCAAGCCACCCTTCGGGATCCTCGTTGGCTCACTGCGATGCAGGAAGAGTTCGACGCTCTCCAGCAGAACCGCACTTGGCAGCTCGTCCCTCGGCCGCCTCGTGCCAACATCATCACGGGCAAGTGGGTCTTTTGGCACAAGACTCATCCGGATGGCACTCTTGAGCGCTACAAAGCTCGCTGGGTGGTTCAGGGCTTTCGGCAACGTGCGGGCGTGGACTTCACTAACACTTTTTCCCTGGTTGTTAAACTGGACACGATCCGCACCGTGCTTCAGTTAGTCATCTCCCGAGCTTGGCATGTGCATCAGTTGGATGTTTCCAATGCCTTCTTGCACGACCACCTCACTGAGCAGGTGTTCTGTGAGTAGCCCACCGGCTTCGTCGACGCCACGCATCCAGACCATATGTGCTTGCTCTCCCGTTCCCTTTACGGGTTGAAGCAGGCGCCTCGGGTCTGGTACTAGCGCATCACTGCGTTCCTGTAGACGCTCAGATTTACATCCACTCGCTCTGATGCGTCCCTCTTCGTGTACCATCACGGCGTTGACACGACCACTTGCTGCTCTATGTCGACAACATCATCCTGACAGCCTCCACTGCTGAGCTCCTTCAGCGGCTCACTTCTCGTCTTTGTGATGAGTTTGCCCTCAAGGACTTGGGGCCCCTGCACTACTTCCTTGGCATCGAGGTGGTCCCACGGCCAGATGGGTTCTTCCTGCATCAGCAGCGGTATGCTCATGAGCTTCTTGATTGCACCGGCATGCTTAACTGCAAGCCCGCTCCCACGCCCGTCGACACCAAGGCCAAGGTTTCCGCTCTGGAGGGTTCTCCTGCATCCGATGAGGCCTTCTATCGCTCCATCGTGGGCGCTGCAGTACCTGACTCTGGCGCACCCTGATTTGTAGTATGCTGTTCAGCAGGTCTGTCTTCACATGCATGCTCCGCGCGACTCTCACTGGACCCTGGTGAAGCGTATCACTACTAGGGAAAACCTTATACACAGAATGTTACCAGTAGCGCTGTACAAAATCAAACGCTACTACTAATTAGTAGCAGGGCGCGTAAATAAACCGCGCTACTGCTACGACTTTTGAGTAGCGCGTACTGGCGAAAAGCGTTGCTGCTATGTTTGCAGTAGCCCAACCTAGCAGTAGCGCGTATACTGGCCCAGCGCTACTGCTACACTCCTTAGCTGTAGCACTCTTACATGTAAGGCGCTGCTGCTAACGGAAATAAAATAAAGTGAAAAACAAGTAGAAAAGTAAATGAAAATGAAAGAAATAGAAAAAGGAGAAAGGAAAAAAAATAAAATGTAAAGAAAAATAAAATAAAAAAGGAAAAAAGGAGAAAGGAATAGCAGTAGCGGGTTTCAGTAAACGCGCTATAGCTAACATAGCTATAGCGCGTTTCTGAAAACTCGCTACCATTACGTTTCACTTAAACAACGGTCCCCCACGGCCACCACTTCTTCCCAAAATCCCTCGCCCTCGCCGCCGTCTCCCCAATTCGTCGTCGCCCACTTCGTCACCGTCTCCTGTCGGCGTGGACGCCTGCAACCTCACCGTCTCCCCCCGAGGCCACCGTCATCCTCACCGCCGCCGCCCAAGGCCGCCCTCAGCCTCACCGCCGCCGCCCGAGGCCTCCCTCGACGTCACCGTCGGCGCCCTCCACCTCACCGCCGCCCGAGCCCGCCCAGGACCGCCGTTGCCCGTGCCCGAGCCCGCCCTCTCTCCCCTCTCTGTAAGTCCCCCACCCCTCCCCCCACTCATCTCTCTCTGCATTTTAGAGAAAAAATTAGTAGAGAAAAATTAGTAGAGCAAAAGTTAGTTAGGGCAGTAGGGTTTAATTAGTGTAGATGCTGCTTGTATAGTATATAGTGATACTAGTAGATGTTAATTAGTTTAGGGCAATAGTGGTACTAGTAGATGTTAATTAGATGTTTTTCAGTTAGGGCACTAGAGTTTTGCTAGGTTAATTAGGTTAGTAGTGCTGCTAGTAGTAGTGGTACAGTAGGTTAATTAGGTGATGTTAAATGAATAACCTAAATGAATGAAATTAGTAGTTAACTGAATTTTTTTCCTTTCATCATTATAGAGCACTAAAGTTAACTGAATTTTGTTCTATTAGTAGTTAAATGAATTTTCTTCTACACTTTGTTTTTGAATTAGCTTGCGAAATTTGGACATGTGGTTGCTCGTGTATATTTGGACACTGTTTCCAGGGAATGATGCTTAGTGGCCTATGTTTTGCCGGAATGTTGATTCATTTCTTTTCCGGCAAATTTCAGGTTCTCGATTTGTCCACTTTTTAGCAAAGGTCATGCCGAAATTTTCCGTGAATTTCGGCATGACTTGTGCTACAAACTAGGACATATCGAGTGCCCGTGATTTGCCGCACCAGGAAGGAGTCAACATTCCTGCAAAACAATAGGCCTTTTTTATGTCATTATTCATTTTATTAGGTCTAGAATTAATTGACTAGATTTAATCATAGGAAACATGGCTAGCAACGATGAAGGACAGAGTTCTGGTGATTGCGACGACGCCTACCGGGCGGCAGACGAATTTTTTAGCCTTACCGACGATCAACCGATGTTATTGCTGGGCCCACCGGTGGCATCGGGGACTGAGACCGACACGCAGGACCGGTGCTGAGACTGAGACCGGCGCTCAGACTCAGACCGGCATCGAGACCGGCGCTGAGACTGAGACCGGCGCTGCCTCGGGGAGCAGAGCCGGTGTAGAACCGAAAGCAAAGAGGCAACGGGTTCCTAACAAACTCAGGACTACTAGAGTGGTGGTCACGAAGGTGGACGACGGCAATTTTGAGCCAACGGCGCCCGAGGAAGCGCGTCGATGCTACGGCAATCAAATAGGCTGCATCGTACGGACAACCGCCACCATCAACGATGAGAAACTACAGAAGATAGAAAATATGAGGAGCTCCCTCCTAAAGAAGTTTCACCAGATATTCTTGTTCCCGGGCCGGAATGAGAATGATTATAAAGATCCAGATGAGGACCCGACAATGAAGAAGATAAACAAACATGCCATGACCAAGTTTAGCGACGCGTTGGCCGCCTGGAAAAATTGAGTGAAAGCAAGGATCATCGACAAGAAGGAACCCTACTCCGAGATTGTAAAGGATAATCCGACAATCACGGAAGAGCAGTTTCAAATATTCAAGGAGGCTTGCGAGGCCGAAGATGCCAAAAAAAGTCTAAGTACATGAAGGGGCTTCAAGAGAGGAACTTTGGGAGCCACCACCTCGGAAGCCGTGGTTACGGCGGAAAGAGGTCCAAATGGGCCAAGGAGGACGCGGAAGCCGCGAGTCTGGGCATCGCAGACCCCTTGGCGGAGTTCACCGTCCAGCAGGAGCGTGACGTCCTCAGGGCCCGGCACCGTTGGGACCCAGTGAAAAAGGTTTACGAGACAACACCGGTCATTATGGAGTTCATAAGACTGTTGGTAATTTTAGTTTCTGATCAATTCGACTGCACACATTAGTCATATTTGTAAACGATCATTGTGCCTTTTGCAGAGAGAGCAGCACAGGATTGCGGCCAAAAGCGACTCGCCGTCTGAGGCATTGGCGAGGCCCAAGTGGGACACTCCATTCAACTGGGTGTTAAACATATTGAAACAACAACCGGTGGATACTCGACCGTCGTATGGGCGCATGCACGGTGTCGGAGACGGCGCCACGTGGAAGAAGTACTACCGTGAGACCACGGAGGAGAGAAAGGAAAGACGGAGGTTAAATGAAGAAAACATCGACAAGAGGGTTGAGATTGCGGTTGAGAAGAAATCAACTCAGACAGTCGCAACAGCAGTAGCTGCCACAAAACAGGTGGTTGTAGATATTTTTACTACCTTGGTTCTGGCCGTTTTCAATTGGACCAGGCAAAATCCAGAAAAAAATGCAGCGGACTTTCCCCTTGCTGACTTCTTGGCGGGGAGCAGCTCGACTAGCGTTGCACCAGCACCTGCAGCTGCACCTGCTCCCGCACCGGCTCCCGCACCGGACGTGCTAGGCGGTTCTTCGTCTTTGGCTGAGCTCGACGCCCTCACGGTATCTGTCACACCGGCCCCCTTCAATATAAATGTATAATCTCTCGTTTTTGTTGCCTTTCGGATGTCTCACGTCGTAGACTTTTCTTTGCAAGCCGACGAAACCCCGTGCACCATATTGTACACCATCGGCGACCAGAAGGTGGACGTGGGGAAGGCGACGATAATGGAGCCGAAGGAACCATTGTTCCACAGCCGGCCGATCCCCCCGAACGTCTTCAAGGTTTCCGTGGCCAGTGTCAAACCGGGCCACGAGAATTTGCCTCCTCCAGTACTACTGGGGGATGACGACGAGACACCGCGGCGGCTTGGTGATTGTTGCAATGCTGGGTGGGTCCTGTTGTGGCCAAAGAGTCTGCTTCGTCTGGAGGCGGCCGGGAGCACACCCACGAGCACGCAGCCTCAGCAAGGTATGAACATCAACACCCCACCTACCCAATTAGCGTCGGGTGTCGGGTTGGGTGATAGCGGACGGGGTAAGGAGGAGGCTCCATTAGTCGCTGATGACGTCGCCATGGATGAGGATGAGGACGACGATGGCGCTGCTGAACAGTATGTCTATACTGGCGCCTCCTCAGGGTTTGAGCGTCATGAGTCGGTGCCTGAATTGCCGTCTCAACATATTATGGACGACCTTCCGGTAGTAAAGAAGTTTAGGAAGAGAGCGAGGAAAGGCAAAAAAGTTGTTTCTATGATCCAGCCGCCTCAGCAGCCTCGGCTTCAGGACCGTATAGATATCCCCGATGCGGATAAATGGCATATCCCCGGTCAACCAATCCTACCTGCAACAGCGCTACGGGCCAGATTCGGCGATCTAAAGAGACTTCATGACGATGTGCTGCGGGTAGAGAAAGACCTCATCGCCTCGAAAGATCCAGGATACCCACTCTACGTGGTTAACGTTCCGCGGCAAATGTCGTACGTCGACAGCTTCCCCGCGGATAAGTTCTTCCTCCGATTCGATTACATATTCGACATGTTTCACGTGAAGAAGCTGGATTTTATGTTTGTCCGCCTTTATGCCTTGCACATGAACTACATCATCGGGGTTGAGCAGATATCTCATATCTGTGTCGCTGACCCGTACTACATGCACGAGGGCTTCTTGGGAGTCTGCGCAAATCACCGTGAATACGCGAGGGATTACATCGTCAGTTTCATGCTCGCCAATAAGGACAAGGGGGCGATTCTCGTGCCTTATCATCCCGTGTAAGTCATCCGCGCTGCTATCCTTCGTCCTTCGATTTCAATCATTCATTTGCACGGTGGAGGCTAATTAATTTGAGGACTTATTTTGCGCAGCGGCGGGCGCGCCGTCCTCATCATCCTCTACCCCCGATTCTCCCACGCTCTTTACTTGGACTCGTCGAAGAACATTCACAAAAAGGATTACACCCACATCAAGGATGTTCTCGACAGTGCTATGTATTACTACCAATCAATGGGTGGAGAGGTCAGGGACAAGAAGATAAGGGGCGGCAGGGTCGCCTTCGGCCATAAGACCGACTTCTGCTGCATCCAGCAACCGAACGATTCTCTTAATGATGGATTCTATGTCCTACACCACATGCTGGAGTACAGACGGGATCACCAGAACCTTCGCATGGCACCTTCTTCCGGCGATGCCCATATTCTGCAATGGGCAAAGGACATAGGAGATATCGAGGATCATCGACTTCGAGCTGAGTTCTATAACATCCAGCGCGAACTTGCCCAAATCATCATGAAGGAGGTCGTCGGAAAAACAGGGATGTTCTACGGAGAAGGACAAATGTCGCGGGAAGATGTCCGAACATGGATAGCCTCTCAGCGTCTCGACCTAAAGCCTTTCACTAGGCTCGGGGACTATCTCCCTGACTTGGATGGATGGAACGGCATGTTGGAGTGATTGTCGATATATGACAATGTGTCCGTTTAGTCCATACTTTCTGTATGACAAAACTTTGAGTTATGCACGGTGAAACTTTATTTGTGATGTAATTAAACCGTCCTCCTCCTCGACTAGCGAAAATCACTCTAGTTAGGGCATTTTGGGGTACGATGAACTTTGTTATTTATGCTTATGATATGTTGTTTCTATTTTTGCCAAGTCTGTCTCTTTCTGTTGCTCAACTATATATGTTGCATATCATCAAATCATGTGATGATGCAGGTGCATAGATCAGAGATGGCGAAGAAGTGCTACGCCAGGAGTATATATACGACAAGTGGCCGGAGTGTCAGGCCGCCCAGGTGTACCGGTTTCCGGTTTCCGAGCGACAGGCAGTAGTTAGTTTAGGTTCACACTAATGCGAGAGAGGGATACGAACTCATGTTCTCAAAGTGATAGTTCTTCTCGTGTATATCATTGTTTAGATGGATGACGATGTATTTGCAAGTAATCGAGACTTGTATTGCTATTTTCGAGATGATGACGAGAGACCACTTTGTGTTGGATGATGATTATGATGATGACATGATTTGATGAGGCTAATTGTATGTATATGCTATGATTACATTTGTATGTGTATGATATGCTAAAGATTATTGTATAAAGCCTATTCAAATACAAAACAAATACAAAACAAATATGCAGGAAAAAAACTAATAAATAAACTAGTAGTAGCAAGGGGGAATTTTAGCAGTAGCGCCTCCTTACCAGTAGCGCGTCCCAGCAAACAGCGCTGCAGATAATATCAGTAGCGCCATTTCTCAAAGAGCGCTACAGCTATTCATTTATAGCAGTAGCATGGGACAACAGGCGCTACTGCTATACATTAGCTGTAGCGCCTTATTAGTAGCGCCGGCACCCGCGCTACTGAGAGGCCCAAAACCCTCGCTGCTGCTAGGCTTTTCCCTAGTAGTGTATCCTCCGTTACATACGCAGCACCCTGTCCATGGGACTCACGCTGACGGCCTCCGCCTCCACCGACCTCGTCGCCTACTCTGATGCGGACTGGGCTGGCTGCCCGGACACACGGAGCTCCACCTTGGGGTACTGTGTCTACCTTGGGCCATCCCTGATCTCGTGGTCATCCAAGTGACAGCCCACCATCTCCCGCTCAAGTGCCGAGGTAGAGTATCGGGCAGTGGCTAACGTCGTTGCCAAATGCTCATGGCTTCGTCAGCTGCTCCAGGAGTTGCTTTGTGATGTTCACAAGGCCACGCTCGTCTATTGTGACAACGTCTTCGCCGTGTACCTCTCCGCCAACTTGGTCCACCATCGTCGAATGAAGCACATTGAGCTCGACATACACTTTGTTCATGAGCAGGTGGCTCTTGGGCGCATCCGGGTCCTCCACGTCCCGACGGCACAACAGTTCACCGATGTCATGACGAAAGGATTGCCTACTTCTGTTTTCGAGGAGTTCAGGTCCAGTATTTGCGTCTCCGGCGACGCTTCGACTGCGGGGGGTGTTGAACATATGGTTTGTGCATGTATATTGTATATCTCGGCCCACCTCCTAGTCATTGTATAGTTGAGGTAGTGGCCCACTTTGTACTCCATATATACGTGCGCTATGCACCGATCAATATATCGTGTAGCATTGCCAAAACTCTCGTTTCCAACATGGACTGACGGAGCTTGATGAAATGATTCAAAAAAGAGCCGAGTAGTCATCAATGCTCCCTTTTGAGGGATGCAATCTGTGACTATGAATCTTCTCTACATATAAGTAGGGAAGATTCATAGTGAGAATCATATCTTCCACAGATGGTGCAATGATGACTCAAGCTTGGCATGTTTGGACAACACAACTATTTAAGCAGGTCGCGGCACTCCTCATGCAGTGAGGTGGGACTAAACCACTACCATAGCCTTTTTGTAGGGTGAAGGGTCATATATTGTCGAGTTCATTATATTAGGAACTCGACAAAGCTGTGACCCCTAGACTTCCCATAGCCACGTCATCGCTGGACCACCTGTCAGGTCTTTATCGAGTTCCTCCAGCATGAAACTCGACATATACGTGCATTTTTTGAAAGCAAAAAGCTATGTACAAAACATGTACCCCCTCTGACTCTGTTCAGCTTGGATTGGGGTAAGTGAAGTTCAATGCATTCAGGTGATGCATGGTGGCTTCAACTGCTTCTCTCCTACCCTTCCACCTGCCTCTTGACCATCTTTAACTACCTCCTCGTCCTTAGCTAGAAGAATTGCATCTATGAAGTCCACCGGTTGCGGCGAGCTTCTGTCATTCTTATCATCCATAGACTAGCCGGATACGTCTTTCTTCGCTGGGTTTCGTATGTAGGAAGCCGATATCCTAGCCATGAGCTAAGTGTTGATATGCGCATTGCATGCAGTTGAGCTCCCGGTGGCCGCCGCAAACCCCGCTCAAACCATCGGGCAGATGGCCCGGTAAAAAAAGCGACCCAAGCATGCAGTATGGACCGACGGAGCTTGAGATGAAATGATTCAAAAAAGAGCCGAGTAGCCATCAGTGCTCACTTTGTGAGGGATACAATTGTGACTATGAATATTCTCTACATTTAAGCAGAGAAGCTTCAAAGTGATAGTCACATCTTCCACAAAGAGTGCAATGATGACTCAAGTTTGCGGCATTTGGACGATGGCATGAGGCAGCTATTTTGTAGAAAGGAATAGAGAGGAAATTGATGGAATCGATTGATGGATGTTGTATTGAGCCTCTCGTGTAGTTTATATAGAGTACATGTCTTGGAGGGCAAGAAGCCTCTCTTAGAGATAAGATAGGAGATGATTACAAATCATATGCTACCAAATACAGAGATATGCCTAGATACTCTAACATCCCCCTCCCCCACGCAGTCACAACGGTAGCAACGCAGACGGTAAGACTGGAGAAGAATCTAAAGGTAAGCCGATGGACATCCCCCCACAGTCGAACGGTCGATGCATCACGAAAGTCAGGTTCTTCCTCACCTATTTCGATCACCGCCGTCGCGCTCCTAACCTAGCTGTCGCCCCCTCCTTAGGCCACCACCGCCGCTGCTCTTCTTCCTCGCTCCGTTGCCGCTCGCTCACTCGAGCCACGCTGCCATTATGCCTCTTCGTCTTTGTCTAGCACCAGCTCATCGCCAGTGTCGCGCGTACTCCTGTGTTGGCCATGAGGCCCATGTTGATCGTGTTCTGGCTGCTTCACTAGTTGCATCATGGATGGGTGTATTTGGAGGCCGCATGTGGGTTGTGGCTTCTCGGGTCTGGATCAAGGTTAGGCTAATACCATGTAGAAGGAATAGAGAGGGGATTGGTGGAATTGATAGATGGATGTTGTATTGAGGCTCTTGGATGGTTTATATAGAGTACATGGCTTGGAGGGCAAGGCAGGAGATGATTACGAATCATATGCTAGCAAATCCAGAGAGATATGCTTGGATACTCTAACATATTTAAGCAGGTGGCCGAGCTCCTCACGCGCGGCTGAGGTGGGATTAAACCATTATGCATGTGTCGAGTCTCCCTTAGCCGAAGCTCGGAAAACGGACAAAACAAGATCATTTTTTACATTGAAGACGTTTTTAGAAAAAGAAAAAAACAACGAAAAAATTGAAGAAAATGGAAAAAATAAACAATTTATGAATTTAAAATCTCTTTTATTGTAGTAGGGCTATCAACGTATATGAATGAGACGAACTTAACATTTGATGAACAATCATCATTGATGAAATGAAATCTAGTGTCAAGTTGTCTGGCTCACACAGCAAGAATTGATGGACCTAATGCAACAAGAGAGAGGCTTACCACCGTCCGCCGATGTGGCTATTTAAGCGGGCCGGCACTCGCGCGGCAAGGTGGGACTAAGCATAACCTTTTACCATCTCTGGAGGAAGAAATCGTGGGGTAAAATTTTCGCTGAGTTTATTCTGTCGGAAACTTAGCAAAGATGGGACCCCTGGATTTCTTAATTATAAAAAATAAAAAGGAACATGTTTGCCAAGTTTCCGGTTGCCAAAACTCGACAAACATAGGCCGTCATGACGGTCCATTGCCTGCTGCATAGCATGGCCTGCATGTCATACTTTACCGAGTTCTTTCTATCAGGAACTCGGCCAACTTGAGATTGTATTGAGTTTATTAAGTTGGTCGAGTAGTTTTTCGTTGGAACCAGGAAAAGCCACAGCTCTGCCGAGTTGCTTATCACTGCTAGGTCCAATTTTGGATCAAACTCGGCAGACATAAGTTTGCTGAGTTCCCGATGGAATGAACTCAGCGAAGTATTGGAACTCGGGACAAAATCGGATTCTAGTAGTGTTACTGTGATTGCCTCATTTCATTAACTAAGAAGGGTTTTACAATATTTAGAACTTAGCCAAAGCATGGCACATAAACACCTAGCCTACTCTCGTGGCATAATCAATCCGAAATCTTCTGCAGTCGCCACCTCCCAAAGCACGTCCACCTGTTTACTATTACGAAAGCAACTTGATATTATTAGGAGGCCAAAGGCAACATGTATACAAGTACATGAGGATGCCAAAAGGCTAGAATGCAAAAGACCAAAAGTCATCACTAATATAACTCTAACACCCCCCTCAAACTCATGGTGGATCCACAACACTGAGTTTGGAGAGGTGAAATCTATGGTGTGCTCTAGTCTGTGCCTTCGTGAAGAAGTCCGCTAGCTGTAACTCGGAAGGTACATACTGAAGAGCAATAACATGATCCTGCACAGCAGCGCGCACGTAGGAAGCATCAACACCAATATGCTTGGTAAGCTCATGCTTCATGGGGTCCCGTGCAATGTTGATAGCACCTGTACTGTCGCACAAGAGAGTGGTAGGTGTAGTAACAGAAACACCAAAATCCTCCAGTAGCCATCGTAACCAAGTCACCTCTGCCGTCAGAAGAGCCATAGCTCTCAACTCGACCTCAGCACTCGAACGGGAAACTGCAGTCTGTTTCTTCGTCTTCCAGTCAATGAGAGAACCACCAAGAAAAACACAGTAAGCAGAAAGTGAACGGTGATCCGAAGGATCACTAGCCCACGTAGCATCTGAATAGGCCTGGAGCTGTAATGAGCTAGAACAGGGGAAAAAGAGACGATGAGAGATCGTGCCACGAAGATATCATAGAATACGAAGAAGGTGACTATAGTGAACTGAAGTGGGAGCGGAAACAAATTGGCTCAAAATATGGACAGGATATGAGATATCTGGACGAGTGACGGCAAGATAGACAAGACTCCCAACAAGATGACAGTAACGCGTCGGATCAGACAGGAGCTCGCCATCAGAAGCGTGAAGGTTAACATTGAGCTCCATAGGAGTCTCAGCAGTGCGCTCATCACTAAGAGCCGCACGAGCAAGAAGATCATGAATATACTTTTCTTGTGAAATATAAAAGCCATCAGAGGTGGAGGAAACCTCAATCCCAAGAAAGTAACGTAGAGGACCAAGATCAGACATAAAAAACTGCTCACTGAGACGGGCCTTAACAAAAGCAATGTACTCAGAATCATCGCCAGTGATGATCATGTCATCAACATATAGAAGAAGAAGAGTGCGACCACGAGCAGAAAGGTGGACAAACAGTGCTGGATCATGAGCGCTGGGCGAAAAACCAGCTGCAGTGACCACAAAGGCAAAACGCTCAAACCAAGCACGGGGGGCTTGCTTAAGGCCATATAGAGAGCGACGAAGACGGCAAACCATGCCATCAGGAACTAAATACCCAGGTGGTGGCTGCATATAAACTTCCTCACGCAACTCACCATTAAGAAAAGCATTCTTAACATCAAGCTGAGACACAGACCAGTGGCGAACATAGGCCACGGCAAGAAGTGTGCGAACAGTAGTCATATGGGCCATAGGAGCAAAAGTATCATTGTAATCACGACCATGCTCCTGCTGAAAGCCACGAGCCACAAGACGAGCTTTATAACGCTCAAGAGAACCATCTGAGCGAGTCTTAATCTTATAGACCCACTTACAAGTGATGGGACGAACACGGGGAGGAAGAGAAACCAGGTCCCACGTGCCATTGCGCTCAAGGGCAGCAATCTCCTCTGCCATCGCAAACTGCCATTCAGGATGAACAATAGCATCTCGATAAGAAGTCGGCTCACGAACGGTGGAAAGACCATAGTGAGAAGGAGAATAACGGTCAGGGGGCGGACAAGGCCGAGAACGAAGACCATAAGTTGGGTGAGAGGAGGAAGACGACACATCAGAAGTAGAGGGCACATCTGTAGACTTATCCACAACACGTGAATGACGAGTATAATGGAAAGGAAATGAGGCAAGAGGTGGAATCACTGAAGGTGGAGACGGGGAATGTATCGATGATGAAGGTGGAGAAGGGGAATGTATCGGCGACGAAGGTGGAGAAGGGGAAGGTACCGGTGATGAAGGTGGAGAAGGGGAAGGTATCGACGATGAAGGTGGAGAGTCATGCGATGAGGGAGAAGAAAACGTAGGAGAGGACGGGGTCGGATCTGCAACAGCAGGACGAGGAGTAGGAATACTGGGCACAAAGGGTGGTGTATCTGGAAATGTAAGAAAAGAGATGTCCTCCGTAGAAAAAACCAAGCGGGATGGACGTGGGTAGAAGGGATGAGATTCATCAAAGGTCACATCCCGGGAAATACGCATCCGGCGACCGACAGGATCCCAACACCGATAGCCCTTATGCTCATCACTGTATCCAAGAAAGACACACTCAACAGACTGAGCGGTTAGCTTGGTGCGTTCACAGGGGAAAGCAAAACATAGAAAACGCAACCAAACGAACGGAGCGCCGAATAATCAGGAGAACGACCAAAAAGATGCTCGAGAGGAATACCACCCTGTAGAGCAGCAGAAGGTTGAATGTTGATGAGATAGGTGGAAGTGGTAACAGCCTCGGCCCAGAAGTGAGGCGAAAGAGAGGCAGCAATCATCATTGCACGCGCCGTCTCAAGAAGGTGACGATGCTTGCGCTCAGCCACACCATTCTGAGCATGAGCACCAGGGCAAGAGAACTGAGTAAGAGTACCCTGCTCAGCAAGAAATCCTCGCAATGCATGGGAGATATACTCACCAGCTGAATCTGCGCGAAAAACACGAATAGGAGTGGAAAACTGGGTATGAACCATGGCGGCAAATTTTTTGTATATAGGTAAGACCTCACTACGAGAAGACATGAAATAGATCCAAGTGTACCGAGAAAAATCATCTATAAAGATAATATAGTAGCGATGACCCCCTTTCGAAGCGAAGGGAGCCGGACCCCAAACATCAGAGTGAATGAGATCAAAAGGACACTCGGACACCGACTAACTGTGAGGGTAGGGTAGCTGAATCTGCTTACCAAGCCGACAACCCAGACAATCCAACGAAGCGTTACCAGAGACAGACCCCAGAACACCGCGATGAACCAAAGATGAGAGACGAGAACCACATAAATGGCCAAGACGATGATGCCACTGCTGAAAAGAGCTGGTAGATGCAGCTATAGGGGGTGGAGACTGGCGGTGGTGGCAGCGGAGGGAAGACGAAGCCAGTCAAGCTCCCAGAGACCATCAGAGCGTCGAGGGCCAGCACCAAGCAGAGCGCCCGTGTGACGATCCTAAATAGAACATGAATCAAAGTCGAGAATGACCCTACAACTAGAGTCAACAATCTGACCACCAGATATGAGCTGCATGGTAAGTCGAGGAACATGAGCGACAGAGGGAACATGAAATGAAGAAGTGCTAAGAGTGCCTCGACTAGCTACAGGGAGGGGAGTGCCATCAGCTGTAAGAACACGAACATGAGACTCCACAGGTTGAACAAAGGTCAAAGTGGAGGAATCATAAGTCATATGAAAAGACGCTCCAGTATCAAGAATCCATGGGGATGTACCTGAATGAGTGGAAGGTGGTTTCTCAGTGCCAGAAGAGTTAGCCACAGAACCTGTAGAAACCGTCGGTGAAGAATCCCAAGCATCAAGCATGCATTTCAGTTGTGCAATCTCATGCGCAGACAAGGACACGGCCGAAGAGGTCGTGGTAGAAACACCTGCCGATGATGAGCAGTCGCCTCCACCCGTGGAAGCTGCGTGCAGAGTCGACCGGGAGTAGCGAGTCGACGTAGAGCCACATGAGAAAGCCACTGAGGGTGTCGACGTAGAGCGGTCACCGCCAAACGCGGAAGCCGCGAGATGAGTCGACGTAGAGCGACAATCACCAGGTGCAGAAGTCGTGGGAAGAGTCGACGTAGAGCGGCCACTGCCGTGCACGGAAGCCGCAAGAGGAGTCGACGTATAGCGACCAACACAGCATGTTGAAGACTTTGAAAGGAACAACATCGCAGACGGACATGCACCAAGCACCGAGCGATAGCGCATGTGCGAGACTGGATCAATATAGGGAACGCCTTCGAAAGTCTGTGGATGGCGACGAAGACGCAGACCCGACCGAAACATCATGCCAGTTTCTTTTTCTTCCATTTTTTTTGTGACAACAGCAGAAAGATCAGGCAATCGCCGAAGAATCAGGCCTCAGGCCAACAGCCGAGTCCCAAAGGCAGCACCCCAGGCCAAAAACGAAGAAGAGCAACTGCGGCAACTCGATTCAATCCAGCAGACGAACAGCCGAGGCGGAGCAGTTGACCTCCGATAGCTGCTGCCTCTGCTTGATCTGGAGAGCTCACGATCTGGAGCGGATGGATGCCTGGACATGAAACAGCAGCAGCTATGAACGCATGCGCGACCACTCGAGCGCCCGCGAACAGCAGCGGAAGGCAGCAGCGGCGTGGACGAGGCCGATGGCCGACAGCGCCGCGGAAGGCAGCGGCGGCGTGGACGAGGCCGATGGCCGACAGCGCCGCGGAAGGCAGCAGCGGCGCGGAGGAGGCCGGAGGCCGACGCGCCGCGGAAGGCAGCAGGGGCGCGGACGAGGCCGGCGGCCGGCAGCAGCAGAGGAAGACAAACAGCCGGCGGCGACCTTGGAGGAATACAAGCGGCCAGCGGCTTGATCGATCAGGACACACTCCGATAGGATCCAACACAGCGATGGATCAGCTAATTAGCGCGTGTAGCTGGAGATGGACGTACGCCAAAGCAAAATCACGGCCGGCAGGAAAGAGAGCAACGGCGGCCGTGCAGGAGATTGGATCGGGAGTAGCACGAGTTGCGACGTGCGAAAAAAATACCTAGAGCTCTAATACCATGTTACGAAAGCAACTTGATATTATTAGGAGGTCAAAGGCAACATATATACAAGTACATGAGGATGCCAAAAGGCTAGAATGCAAAAGACCAAAAGTCATCACTAATATAACTCTAACATTTACCTTGCACACGATGATACTATGCATGGCTGAAAGATTCCTAAAAATCCTCGCATTCAACACATTCCAAATTTCCCATGAAGTAAGAATAAGGAGGGAAGTGACCCCTCATTGTTTTCTTGTGGATGGTGATCGTAGAATACTACAAATCTTTGACTCTGTTTAAGTAGCCCCAGTCGTCGGTGTTAACATCAATAGGCTCAAACCACACTTTAATCTCATTCCAAATACGCCTCGTGAACCTACACTTGAATAACAAATGTTTCGCCGGCTTCGGCTCCCTTCTGCACAATTGATATAAGTCATCCTCTACGTTGTACATTATCAGCCCTCCACACCTAGTCTTGCAAGATAAGCCATGCAAAACCGTAGCTAGGTGACGACCAATTGTTCCAAGAAGACGGCTTCAGTAACTAAATGTTCATGGAGTCGAGTTGAGCTGAATATGCTGATGATGTCTAGTACTTTGCTGAAAGGTTCCAAACAATTTCATCCTGGTTGTCGTCGCTTGAGTGTCGTGCAAACTGACCCAAAGATCAAAAAATAATTAATGATGTGCTGCACATAGAGATTAAGATTTATCTTAATGATTTTGATCCATTGGTCACGCTTCAGAGCTCCCTCAAGAATTAGGTTATTGCACATGGAGATTGCGAAAGTGGATTGTGCAATGTGTTTTCGCTTGTTCCCCCCAGGCTAAGGTGTGCATGCCAAAAGGTACTAGCAGTTTTACCATGTCCAGTAGTGGTTGTGTTCACATCAGAAGTGGTCCATATCAGTGGCATCACAAGCGTGTCAAACCCTACCTCCTGTTTGTATCTTTCCATGCAATCCATGGCCAACAGAGTAGCACAACTCTCTGGAATTTCTCTAGATCAAGGATGCCAGTCCACCCATAGATGGTGGCCGACAAACGAGCTCCCACTTGATTTTACACTTCCCTCCCGACTCCTTGTCGGACCCGACCCATAAAAAAGCACTCTGCAACTTAACTACAGTCTTCATTATTCCTTTGGGCCAGGGGGTGGTAAGGAGGTAAATGGCTTGTGAATTAAGGAACGATTTAATCAACGTGTTTCTCCTCTCCATGCCATACTAGTTAATGAGCTTGCATGTGATCTTGTACACACTTCACAAGCAATGTGTGGGAAGACCTAAGTATCACAGTGGGAATTCAGTGAGAACAACTGGGAAGTTAAGAAAAATGCCATTGAGATCGATGTATAAGGGGACACAATGATTTTTTTTTCCACATTGGTAACAAGACGGATAACCTCACCAACTTTTTGCAAAATACTCGTCAGGTTACTGATATCTTCTTTAATAGCGCTCACAAAAACCGCCACACGGTCTGCATCAAAAGAGGTGTGAAGACATGACCTCTCAATCTATGAAGGTGATTGTTAGCAGCCGCCAAATCCAAAATCTACTGCAGCGGCTCAATAGTGAGGACAAACAAGAATGGGGACAGTGGATTCCCCTAACGATGGCATCTCTAGTATTGTATAGCCTTCCCTGGATGTTATTAATAAGAACACAGGAGGATGACGTGCACAACAGAGCGGTCAACCAATCACAGAATCTCGAAGGGAACCCTCTTTTATGCAAAAGGTCCAATAAATGTTCTTATTGCACAGAGTCGAAAGCCTTTTTTTATATCCAACTTGAGAAGAAGAGACGGTGTGTTTTTCCTTTGCATTAACTAGATGATACCCATACGTTGCTGCGGGAATTGGCTGTAATATATTTTAATAAAATAGGATAAGTATTTTTTCGTCCCTCAACTCTCTCGAAAGTATAGAAATAGTCCCTCAACTCTAAAACCAGCAAAACTCGGTCCCTAAACTTTTCAAACCGGATAATTTAGTCCTTTGTACCGCTTGGAGTGGTTTCGTTGATGCGTGGCATGGTTTTTGACTGACTCGGGTGGTTTTGATTGATGAAGTGGAGCCTGCCGGTCGCCGGGCGCTGAAAGCCATGCTCGCTACCACCCTCTACTGCCCCTGGCTGAGTCCCCTTTGAGCACGCCGAGCAGCCATGCCCTGCTGGTCGTAACCGTTGTACGTACCTCCATTACTATCCCATGTGTACCTCCGTCCGTGGTTGTTGGTCGAGCTGCATTCCGCCGTATGATGGTCACCATGTCTACTGAAGACAAAGCCACCACTTGTCGTGCCCGCTGCACATCGCCGTGCTCCGCTGCCACTGGGCTATGCCATGCCCTGCTGCGCCGCCTCGGCGTTGTCTCATACATGCGAGCAGCAGGCACGCACCGCGCTCCTGCATGAGCTTCTTAATGGAAAACGCCAGGCTAAGCGTGAGCATCACGCTGGGCGTGCACACATCGCACCCGAGCGAGGAGCCCGAGCGAGGAGCCGTGGTCTAGGCTGTACTGCTTGAGTGCTTATTGAACGTTGACCACATAGGAGGGAGGCGTGCAGGTCCTCCATGGCCAAGTCATGCTCCTCTAGCCGCGCACTCGCGACCTTTAGCGCCGCCTCAAGGTGTCCACTGCTAGGGGAGGGGATGTACCCCGAAAATCGCACCGGCCGCATGCCTCGGCGCTGCTGGTCACACGCACAGCTCCGCCATGGCCCTGCTGGCCTCGCCGCACCTCGTCTTCCCGGCCCAGCCATCCGTCAGCTCCTCCCAACGCTTCATGTCTCTCCTATCTTCTGCTCTAAGGCGGCAACAACAGGCGGAGGCCGACGAGCGCAGGCAGAACGACCCCACAGGTGTGCACATCAACTATTCGACGAAATTCCTATTGTAGAGGAAAACAGAACAAAGATGAGAAGAGGGGAGAGAGAGAGAAAAAATGATGAGGTGGCAATCAACTTGGAAGACCATGGTCAAATCCATGCCACGTCATCAATGAAACCACCCGAAGCGGTAGGAGGGACTAAAGTTATCCGATTTAAGAAGTTGAGGGACTAAGTTTTGCTGGTTTTGAAGTTGAAGGATCATTTCTATACTTTCGAGAAAATTGAGGGACGAAAAATATACTTATCCCTAATAAAATTGGCTGGATGAAACATGAATATTTGGACTAATAATATATGAACTAATACTTAAAATACATATTATGTATTGTATTTGATTAGGGTATAGTTAAGAAAATACTTATCGAATATAAATAGCATAATGTAATGAAAAAATTCCCATGCATGTTGTCGTCGACCTTTGATACCGAAAAAGGGTTTCCCCGCTTTGTATTACAAAGCAACAAACACAGATCACAAAGCAATTGATGGGGCGAGTAGCACAACAAGCCCAAAAGAAAAGAGAAAGAACAAAGAAGAAGAAACAAATGCCAACAACGGTAGCTCGACATAGCGCGGATGACCCGCCACCATTGCGCCCTTCGGATTCGACCCAGCGCAGTCCAAGGCTCCGATCCTTCGCGTACCAAGAAGTACCTCTAAGAAGGAATGCGACGTCGACGACGCTGCTGCCCGGACGTGTCCTAGGGTTACCCCTGGCATGCGGAGGGGAGTGGGGGATGGATACCACCAACACCCTCCAGGAAGGAATTCTGGCATCCGCAGGTGTCACTGTATCGGAGCCGGAAGAACCGGCAAGGATTTTTCCCGCACTCCAAACCCCACTGCCCAACGGGGCTGGAGCCAACCAGCCAACTCGCTGAGATGTGCATATTTTCAGATAAATAGAAGTAGTGGGTATCAACTACTAATGGATTTTTTTCCCATACATGTTGAGGTGGGCCTTTGATGAGCTGGCATGTATGGTGAGGTGGCATATATATATATGCATGTTGACATAAATAATAATGGGGATCAACTACTCAGATATAATGATAGTTTTGGGAGCGAGTACTAACGTATTCAGAAGAGCGATGAGAAAGAAATGTCATTGGTTTTTCTACTAAGCATTGTGTGTGTGTGTGTGTGTGTGTGTGTGTGTGTGTGTGTGTGTGTGTGTGTGTGTGTGTGTTATATGAATGGCAACTAAAAGAATCAACATGTTGAAGTTGATTATTTTGTATATCACTGAGCCCTAAAAATGGCTAACATATATTGTAGTAACTGTAACCAATTTACCAATGTAAACAGGGAACATGTTACGTATAACAAGGACTATAAAATAGTATATTTGTACATATATAGTTCAATTGTTGAAACAATGTTCAGATGACTGTTTCGATTGAATATCACTAGTGAGGTAAGAGCATCTCCACTAGCCTCCCCAAGATGCCCCCCCCCCCCCCCGATATCTTTTTAGGCTCGGTTTTAGGCTCGGACGGCACTTTTCGCCGAAAAACGGCCCAGCCACGCCCCAACGCCCCTCAGAACGTCAAAATAGCGCCGGCAAATCCAAGCGAAACCCGGTGCGCTGGGGTCTCTTGGAGACGCCGGCACAAATTTCGGCGAATCGTGTCTCACCACATGTCCTTTTTCTTAGCCCACTTAATAATTCTCCTCACAAGCTTTTGCTTGGGGTGGGGTGTGACTGGGAAGATGCCCTCTTTATTTCGCCGGATTTCACCAGATGACCCCCAAAACACCAACTTTTTTGGTTCGGGTGATGTTCCTGGGATGCCAATGGCTGGAGATGCTCTAACACTAGAGGTAATTTAGAAGATACAGACAAGTTAGTAGGTTGTCTGGTGCCTAGGTAAGTGATAATAAGCAAAAAGATGTAGATATATAACAAGATAACTGGTAAATTTTACATTAGATATTAAGACATAAAAGACAGGAAAGGCTATCATAAGGAAGAAGAAATTAGTTCGAGGAAAATTTACGGCATTAGTTTTCCCAATATATGCAGTTGCTAATTTTTTTGCATTACTTCCTTCCATGTCACAGGCACTATATATGGGGATATTGAAGACATAAGTATAGAGGTGCCACTCAAAAACAGGCCACCCTTATACGCACACGTTACATTTTATTCGCAGTTGACACGCTTCCATGTTCTAGATCGGAATATGAGAGTCAATTTCATAACCTGCAGTGGAAAACATATACAGGCTCGACAATTTGTGTCCAAGAAGAAGAAATAAACTGAATTTTGATGACCTAAGCCTTGCATGAACATTCAAGAATATTCTGTATATGCCAAGCATTCTGGAGGCATACTCGAATAGAATCTGCACTTCTAAGATTATTATTGTGCCTTCTGCACCTTAATTACCCATTTGTGACCTAGATTTATGGTCAATGTTCTGAACTTCCGATGTATGCCATTGTGAGGACTCAAATTTGTACTTGTTAAGGATAACAAATTTGTATTATTGGTACGTATAATGGTCTATCAACATTAAATTCGGTCGTTGAAACCTATTTTAATGTATGGTAGCTACTGTGTGACGTTAGTCAAATGTTCAGCACTCTGTTTTTTTTCCTTTTTATTGGAAAGGAAGATACATATCATTAGGTGGCTGCAAGAGCCAAGTATTTTGTCCTGGTGACAGAGAGAGTGCAAGTTGTGCTAGCTTATCTGCCTCCTTAATTATTTAAATTTCTACTCAAATTTAAACGAAACTTTTCGAAGAAAACTTGGATAGTTTTCCAAGAGTCTAGTGCTATACGCACCTTTTCTTCCTTCATTATATCTACCACCAATTGACAATCTTAACTGACCTGAAGATGTTGCATGTTCAGGTCAAGTACAAGTCCGAGTGCCCCCCCCCCCCACCCCCCGCGCCGGTTGTGCGTGGAAAATGCCGGCAAGAAAAGGGAACGGGCCTATAAATACGGTTAATGTATCAAATATGACAAATGAACCTGAAAAAACGCCAAATTTGGACATGTAACATGTAATGGTAGATTCAAGTTCATACGATGAAGCAATGGCCATTTACCTTCAAAAATGACATGTTCCCTCTCGAAATCATGACTCTTCCTCAAAGATAGTTTGGTTTCTAAGCAACGTGCATAAGAAATTTTCCAAAACTTCTCAAAATTTTACCACAACCTCTAGGTGTCAATATAATGACAACACATATGACATCATGCTAAGTTTCATGTTTTTATATTTAGTTTGCATTGTGTTTTTGTAAATTTAAAACCAACAAGCTCCCTGTTCTGGAATGAGTTTTGCCCCCCCCCCCCCCCAAAAAATGTTTGGAATTCCTCTTGTTTTCTTTGATACGGCCTAAACATAGACTCATTAACATAAATAAGACTTTCCAACCCATTTTCGATATATCCGTTAAATGACTAGAAATGCACTTAATGGGTTAAATGTACCAAACAAACCAAAAAATGCCAAATTTTGACATGTAATATGTGATGGTGTATGCTGAGTGTAGAAAAAAGTATTAAGGTCAAACGATGAAGTAAGTGACACACTTCGTCTTCAAACCTGATGTGTTCCTTCTCAAAACAATGATTCTTCCTCCATTTTCTAAGCAATGTACATCATAACTATTGTGAAACCTTATCAAAATTTTATCACAACCTCTCGGGACCATATAATGACACCATGTCAGGTTTCACATTTTCAGAATTCGCTTGCATTTTTAGAATTAAAAAACCAATAAGCTCGGATCCATGTTCGAGGAAGTCTTGGCACCCTAATATTGGGAATCCCTATTGTTTTATTGGATAAGGTTTAAACGTAGACTCATTAACACAAATGAGATTTTTAACACATTTTTTTCAAGCTTTTCATGTTACGTAAAGGAAGAAAAAGAAGAGAGAATAAAATAAATAAACGGATGAAAATGCAGAAAAGGAAAGAAATAAAAGAATGAAAATATATAAAAGAAAATAAATAAAAGAAAGTTGACTAAACTAAAATATTTAAAACGAAAATAATTATTTAGCCAATTGTTTTATAGAAAACACTCGAGAAAAATTTGACTTTGCCGAGTGCTTTTTGTTTGCCAAGTATAACACAAGGCGAACCCGGAGCTTACGAGTGTTATTTCTTTGCCGTGTGTATTCCCTACGAACTCAGCAAAGGATCCGTTTGCCGAGTGCCCGAGGAAAGACAACAAGCATGCACTCGGCAAACAGGCCGATTCCGGTAGCGTGTATGATAGTCATCACGACAGTCGACAGCCGAGGCTCCCATGCATATATCTATATAGGTCCCATCCTCCACTCTGCAAATTGCACTAGCTGATCTCCTGTCTGATGAATTCACCATTGTAAAGTAGTTTGGAAAGCGTAGAACCCTTTGTCTCGGGCCACGTTTGTATATATTGAGACAAAGCCTTGGTTGACAAGTTACAGAGAAGGTTGATCGAGAGAGGAGATCGGGAGAGGAGGAGGAGATCGACCAGGAGAGGTCGTTACATGAGATATACGGGATAGAGAGAAGAAGAGATAGATACAAGTTTAAACACCTCTCCTATCCCTATACAATAATTCTAACACTCCCCCTCAATCTAAACCTCAAGCCTTGCTAAGGTTGAGATTGTACTTGAACTCATCCAATCTTCTCTCGGTCAAGGGTTTAGTGAACCCATCTGCAAGTTGATCCCCGGTGGGGATGAATCGTATCTCAAGTAGCTTTCGAGCTACTCTCTTTCGGACAAAATGGAAATCCACCTCAATGTGTTTTGTTCGTGCATGGAAGACGGGATTTGCTGAAAGATAAGTTGCACCAATATTGTCACACCATAACCGTGCAGCATTCGGAGCTTTAATTCCAAGCTCATAGAGTAATGTTTGTATCCATATTACTTCAGTTGTGGCATTCGCTAATGACTTATATTCAGCCTCTATACTTGACCGTGAGACAGTAGCTTGCTTCCTTGCACTCCATGATACAAGATTAGATCCCAGAAACACAGCAAAACCACCAGTAAATCTTCTATCATCAGCACACCCTGCCCAGTCTGCATCTGAATATGCAGTAACAAGCAAGGAAGAGGACTTGACAATCTGAAGTCCAAGCCCTTGAGAATACTGGAGATACCTTAGGATTCTTTTAACTGCTGTCCAATGAGTAGTTCTAGGAGCATGCAAATATTGACATACCTTATTCACTGAGTAAGAAATATCTGGACGTATAAGTGTTAAATATTGCAAAGCACCAACAACACTTTTATAATTTGTTGCATCTTCTGGACCAAGAACTTCTCCACTATCAACTGTAAGTTTTTCTGAGGTGGAAATCGGTATGCTGACTGTCGTGGTTCTAAGTCTGACAGTAATGTAGGGGGGGTGTATGAAGAGGCTAGATCTTAGCTATTGGGAAGTTGTAAACACACAAGGTTTACGAGTTCAGGCCCTTCTCGGAGGAAGTAACAGCCCTACGTCTCGGGGCCCGGAGGCAGTCGATTGGATTATGAGTGCGTAGATAACAGGGGTGCGAACCCTTCATACTGAGAAGGGGGGTGGCTTATATAGAGTTCGCCGGCCCCCTCCTGCCCTCAGTAATACAGGGTTTACGGTACATTTAAGGTTGGGCGTTACAGGTAACGCCCTTAATAAAGTGCTATAATAACCATAAAGACTGCTAAATAGCCGACCGTTTTTCTGCGGAGTGACTTTAGGTCTTCTGGCAGTCGAGTGATAGCTTCTTGGTCGAGTGATACCTTCTTGGTCGAGTGTCTTGAATCCGTCGAGTGAGATACCTTCAAGTCGATTGAAAGGTGGCCTCTTCTAGGGATGTCCTTGGGTAGGGCTCCTTGTACAGGTTCGTGCCCCTACCCTAGGTACGCAGCTTCATCATTAACCCCCGAATGGATCGAGGTTTGAGTGGGGAAAGAGTTGGAGAACTTTCCGACTGGCCTTTCGGGCCGCGTGAGAGATTTGTTGGGTCAATCGTCACGGATGACGTTGCCAACTTTTTTCAGTCGCCTTGATCCATTCCAGGTCTTTCGTCGAGTGAATTTCTTCACATACCGAGTGTCGATGCGAGTGGGGTCTTCTGTTTTGACAAGTTGTTTCTGCAGCCCGCGGATGTAGTGGGATTTCGGATTTTGGGAAGTGCGCAGGACGGGAGTAGCCGCAGTAATCGGAAGCGATAAAACGGAAGCTCCTCGATCTCCGCGTCGCCTTTTTTGCCACGTACTGCGCGCGCGACTGCTGCGGGATTTGACTGGATAGCCTGGGCCTACCAGTCAGCCACTCAGGAGCGGCCCCTTATAAGTTGCCGGCTCGGGGTTTCCAAGCCGTGCGCTCTCTTCTCCTTCCTTATTCCTCTCTCCCTTCGCCAGCCCTTCCGCAACCTCCTCCCTCGCCCAAGTGCCGCAAGCCCGCATGAGATCTCGCCGGCGATGATGGTGAAGGGCAAGACAACTGCCTTGGAGCGCGCGAAGAAAGCGGCGGCGGCGGGGAAAGGGAAAAGCTCTGCACGGGGCGGATCTTCCTCCAGGACCGCCCTGCCCAAAGGTTGGATCCAGGGTGACTGGATGCCGTCGATGCTCCGGCAAGAGGATCTCGACGACATGGTCGAGGGGGGAGCCATTCCCCACGGAGCTGCGCGTCTTCCGGGGGGAGAGATCGAACCTCAACCCCGTGATGGTGAGTCCGTGCTCTTAGCCACCCACATTGACCGAGGGTTTTCTCTGCCGCCCCATCCTTTCTTCCGGGGTTTCTTGAACTTCTTCGGAGCGCAGCTCCATCACTTTATTCCAAATTCCATTGTCTACCTCGCTGCTTTCATTTCCATGTGTGAGGCGTTCTTGGGTTGCCGCCCACATTGGGGGCTTTTCAAGCACATCTTTACTTGTCGCTCCCAGTCGGTTAAGAAGGCCAAGTCGAGTGATGATAGGACGCAAGTAATCCAGTTGTGCGGGGGCTTGGCGATTCAAACGAGCGGAAAGAGTTGTTTTCCATCCATCACTTTCCCGGAGTCAGTCCGTGGTTGGCAGGCAACTTGGTTCTACTGCCAGGACCAGGTGACCCTAGGTCAGTCGACTGGTCTCCCTCCTTTTTCCCTCGACCGAGCCGAGAAGCCTGTATCTCTGAAAATCGCGCCAGAAGAAAGGGCCCAAGTCAAAGTGTTGGCCGGCCGAGTGGTTGAACTTGTTCGTGAGGGTGTGACTGGGATGGACCTGCTAGAGGTCTTTCTGCAGAGACGCATTCAACCACTCCAGGCCCGAGACCACCCGATGTGGCTGTATTCGGGCCTCGACGACACCACTCGGATCCACCCGGAGGAGGTCACCGACGAGATGCTGGAGGGGTGGCTGTCGAGCATCACGGGGAATAAAGACAACCCCCGAGGAGCCAGAAGGGTAATTCCACTCGACAACTCGTACGAAGTGGATCAGGTATATCTTTATGTTTCTGACTGAAATCTTGTTTTCTGCGTTGGTCTTCTTTGAGTTGGTCGAGTGACTTTTGTCTTGTCTGTTGTTTCCCAGGCGACCACCGAGATGTACTCGACGCCCAACGGGGCGCAGGGGTCGACTGAGGAAGGTGAGGCGAGTGGAGGCGAGAGCGGGGATGACCAAGGCGAGTGGGAGTCTGATGCTGAAGGGGAGGGAGGCGACGACGTATTCTCCAGTGAGGAGGAGGAGGAGGAAGTTGAACCCCCCCCCCCTGCCCGAAGGGGCGATCCAAGCTCAAGCATGATCCAGCGCGGGGACGTGGCAAGGCGACTGCACCTGTTGGGCAGACGTCGATGCGCCCTCGGAGTTCTCCTCCTCCGCCGACTGAGAAGGCTCCCAAGCACCCACGAGCGACGCCATCCAAGCCGCCCAAAGTTCTGCCCAAAATGAAGATAGCCGTTCCTACCATTTCTGGGTAATGATAAAAACTTGCTTTTCTTTGTCGACCGTGGACGGGTCCTTGGTCGATTCACTGAGCCGACTGACTGACTTTTGAGATTTGCAGCGGTGCTACTTCTGAGGTTTCCGCCAGGAACGACGACCAAGAGATGGAGGACGCTGTTACCTTCAACCCTGGTACGATTATTGACGTTTTGCTTTGAGTCGACTGGCTATTGCAGTTCTGGTCGATTGAATGTTTCTCTTGCAGCCCCTCCTCATGTTATCGATCTCTCGGATGACGACGACAACGAACCGCTGAGGATGAGGAGGAACATGAGGTCATCGGCTGACAAGCCCCCCCAGCCTACTCTGGCGTCTGAGGCCATGGCTCGGGATGGTGGCGACGCCACTCGGGCTTCTGTGACTTTCGCCAACCCTCTGTCGAGTGTGAAGCCTTCGGCGTCGACTGTGGATCCACCTTCACTTTTTACTGCTTACCCCGTCCCTGAGGACCAAGCGGCTGCTGCAAAGGAGGCTATACGCCAGGCGGGAGTCATGATGGAGCAAGTGAAGATGGCTCGGGAGGCCAGCCAGGCAGCCTATGACGCAAGCTCGGCTCTTCAGAGCAACGTCCAGGTCAGTCGACTTTTGTTTTCCTGAAGATTTTTTGTATCTGTATCTGTACACCCACTGGGTGTGTCTGCTAATCCTTGGACGAGTGGGGGCATGCTAAGTGCACCCACTGGGTGTAGTCCCCGAGACTACGGTGGACTGCTGGCAGTCGACTGTAGTCTTTACATTGTGTTGTTGTGTCTGTATTTCTTCACTCGGTTTGGTCTGGCCAGGTCGAGTGGTACTGTATCCGGTCGACTGCAGGCAGTCAACTTTTGCTCTCTCATTTTTTTTGAACCAGTGGGGGCACGCTGAGTGCACCCAGTGGGTGTACTCCCCGAGACTACTGTCGAATGTTTTTGATTCGGCTGTGGTCTTAGAAACGCCCCCGTTGTCTCTTAGTTACTCAGAAGCAACTTATCTCGGACGTCTGTCGACTGATTTTTCTTTTTGCAGAAATCCTGCGAACTTGTAGCTCGCTATACTGAATTGGAGAAGCAGAAGATTCAACTGGACCTTGATCTAGAGCTGGCCAGAACAGAGCTGCAGAAAGTCAGGGACGGCGCCGCGGGTAAAACGACTTTGTCGACTGATTTTGTTTTTAGGCTTTGAGCACCTTTCTGCTGCTTCCGACTCAATCACCATTTCTTTGCAGAAAAACTGGAAAAATCTCTGGCGAAGAAGGATCCGGACTTGGCTGCTGCTCGTAAGGAGGCTGACGACAAGATCGCTCTGGCTGAACAGAAGCTGGCTTCGGCCGGCCAATTAGAAGAAGAGAATACCAAGCTGAAGACCGCTCTGGATGAAGCCAACAGGGAGTGCTCATGTTGGAAGAAGGAGAAACTCACCCAGAGTGAGAAGATGGAAGGCATCGCTCGCAGGAGGGACGACCTGGAGTGCTACTTGAGGAGCCTCACCAAGAAGTTGTACATCAAGCTTGAAGGTGCACATCCAGTTTCGACTGTTTTTTTTGTCGACTCAGCCTATGCAAATTGACTTATCCTTGGATCGTCTATGCAAAGTTGTGCCAGAACTTTGAAGAGGAGACCGGGCGGATCGAAACCGGTTTGGATCCAATTAACTCTCTGTTGAAAGATGAGGCTGCCATGAATCTGCTCCGACTGGAATCTCGCATCGACGGCGTCGTGGATTACTTGGCTCGACTGAAGGCTGCCATGTCGCGGATCGACCCGGTACTTTGGCCAGAGTCTACGCTCCAGAACGATCTCGAGTCTCTGATGACTCGACTCAACGGTATCCCTGACCGAGTGCAGGAGTGGAAGAAGTCTTCAGCTCGGTGTGGCACTAATGTGGCTCTGTCTCTGGTCCGCGTCCATTGCAAGGAGGCGCGGGAGGAGAAGCTGGCCGCCATCCAAGTTGCCAATACGAGGAAGCACAACTTCCAGGACTTCATGGAGACATTTATTGCTGCTGCCGCCCGTATCGCAGACGGGATCGACCTGGACGAGTTCGTCGCCCCTTCCAGTCCTCCTCCTGCTGAGGAATGAAAATACTTCTAGGCTTCACTTTGAATTTGCCTCGGGATGCCGAGTGTATTTTGTAATCCGTTAAACTCTGCCTTAAATTTGCCTCGGAATGCCGAGTGGAGGTGTAACAGTTAAACTCTGCCGAGCCGAGGGCTCGAATACTTTGATCTGAGGTCTGGGACCTTTTAGGCTTTATCTGAACTTGATTTTTGTCATCTTCGTGGATGATTCGTCGAGTGGAACTTGGTCTCCGCTCGAAGGAAAAGGTGACGGCCGACCCACACCCTATTACTGTAGAGTGGGACGGAGCGCACATTGTATTTGTGGCGAAGCTCTCCAGGAGAAGGTGGAGGTCGACCCACACCCTGTCACTGCAGAGTGGGACGGAGCGCACATTGTATTTGTGGCGAAGCTCTCCAGGAGAAGATGGCAGTCGATCTGCCCCTCGTCGTTCTTGAGGAATGAGATGTGTTTCATACTTAGGCGAGCACTGCGCTGCAGCTAAGCCCCCGAGTGGGAGGTTTGCTCTCACTCGGTGGGATTTTGTTAACACTTAGGCGAGCACTGGGCTGCAGCTAAGCCCCCGAGTGGGAGGTTTGCTCTCACTCGGTGGAATTTTGTTAACACTTAGGCGAGCACTGGGTTGCAGCTAAGCCCCCTGAGTGGGAGGTTTGCTCTCCACTCGGTAGGATTTTTTAAACTTAGGCGAGTGTTTGACTGCAGCTAAGTCTCTTCGTGGGAGAACTCAGGCGAGTGCTGAACTGCAGCTAAGCCCCCGAGTGGGAGGTTTGCTCTCCACTCGGTAGGATTTTTAAACTTAGGCGAGTGTCTGACTGCAGCTAAGTCTCTTCGTGGGAGAACTTAGGCGAGTGCTGAACTGCAGCTAAGCCCCCGAGTGGGAGGTTTGCTCTCCACTCGGTAGGAATTTACAAACTTAGGCGAGTATCGGACTGCAGCTAAGTCTCTTCGTGAGAGAACTTAGGCGAGTGCTGAACTGCGGCTAAGCCCCCGAGTGGGAGGTTTGCTCTCCACTCGGTAGGATTTTACAAACTTAGGCGAGTATCGGACTGCAGCTAAGTCTCTTTGTGAGAGAACTTAGGCGAGTGCTGAACTGCGGCTAAGCCCCCGAGTGGGAGGTTTGCTCTCCACTCGGTAGGATTTTTCAAACTTAGGCGAGAGTCTGACTGCAGCTAAGTCTCTTCGTGAGAGAACTTAGGCGAGTGCTAAACTGCAGCTAAGCCCCCGAGTGGGAGGTTTGCTCTCCACTCGGTACGATTTTTCAAACTTAGGCGAGTGTCTGACTGCAGCTAAGTCTCTTCGCGAGAGAACTTAGGCGAGTGCTGAACTGCAGCTAAGCCCCCGAGTGGGAGGTTTGCTCTCCGCTCGGTAGGATTTTACAAACTTAGGCAAGTGTCTGACTGCAGCTAAGTCTCTTCGTGAGAGAACTTAGGCGAGTGCTGAACTGCAGCTAAGCCCCTGAGTGGGAGGTTTGCTCTCCACTCGGTAGGATTTTTCAAACTTAGGCGAGTGTCTGACTGCAGCTAAGTCTCTTCGTGAGAGAACTTAGGCGAGTGCTGAACTGCAGCTAAGCCCCCGAGTGGGAGGTTTGCTCTCCACTCGGTAGGATTTTTCAAACTTAGGCGAAACGGATTCACAGCTAAGTCACCCACTAGGGGATTTCGGATGCAAATAAAAGTGACAGTAATTATTAGAACACTCTTATTTCTGATAAAAATGAATTTCAGGAGTTTTTCTTATTACATCTGGTCTAAAGGCGAACTCAAGTGTAAAAGGGGCGGAGTAGTTTTGCGTTCCAAGCTCGTGGTTCATCGATCTGGCGATCAACATTGTAGAGGTGATATGCCCCATTGTGGAGGACTCTGGTGACGATGAAGGGGCCTTCCCAAGTGGGAGCAAGCTTGTGAGGTTTCTGTTGATCCACTCGGAGGACCAAATCTCCTTCCTGGAAGGCTCGACTCTTCACATTCCGGGTGTGGAATCGACGCAAGTCCTGCTGATAAATGGTCGATCTGATCATGGCCATCTCCCTTCTTCTAGGAGGTCGACTGCGTCTTGTCGGGCCTGTTCTGCTTCATCTTCGGTGTAAAGCTCGACTCGGGGCGCGTTGTGAAGAAGATCACTCGGCAGAACTGCTTCGGCCCCATAAACCAGAAAGAATGGAGTTCTTCCAGTCGATCGGTTAGGGGTGGTCCTTAATCCCCACAGAACTGACAGAAGCTCGTCGACCCAGGCACCTGCCGCGTGCTTGAGATCACGCATCAGTCGAGGCTTTAGTCCTTTGAGGATCAGACCATTTGCTCTTTCAGCTTGTCCATTCGAATGGGGATGGGCGACCGATGCATAGTCGACTCGAGTGCCTTGAGAGGCGCAAAAAGCTCTGCACTTGTCCGAATCGAAGTTTGACCCATTGTCAGTGATGATGCTATGCGGGACTCCATATCTGAATGTTATCCCTCTGACGAAACTGATGGCGGTGCGAGCATCGAGATCTTTGATGGGCTTAGCTTCAATCCATTTGGTAAACTTGTCGACTGCCACAAGCACATGAGTGAAACCACTCCTGCCCGTTCTCAGCGGACCGACCATGTCCAGGCCCCAGACAGCAAAGGGCCAAACGAGTGGAATAGTCTTCAGGGCTGATGCAGGCTTGTGTGACATGTTGGAGTAGAACTGGCACCCTCCACACTTGTCGACTATCTCTTTTGCCATCTCATTTGCTCTTGGCCAGTAAAAACCCGTTCATTATGCTTTAGCCACAATGGTCCGAGAGGACGCATGGTGACCACAGGTTCCCGAGTGGATATCATCAAGGATTATCTGACCCTCTTCTGGAGTTATGCACTTCTGCCCGATTCCAGTCACGCTTTCTCTATACAACTGTCCCTTTATGACTGTGAAGGCCTTGGATCGGCGGACGATCTGTCGAGCCTCTTCCTCGTCTTCTGGGAGTTCTTTCCTTAGGATATACGCGATGTACGGTACCGTCCAGTCGGGAGTGATCGCCAAGACTTCCATGATTAGGTCGACCACTGCAGGAACTTCCACTTCAGTTGGATCTGTGGCACTTTTCGGCTGCGGGGCTTCTTCTGTGAAAGGATCCTCTTGGACTGACGGCGAGTGAATGTGTTCCAAGAACACGTTGCTGGGAATGGCTTCTCTCTTGGAGCCTATTTTCGCCAAATCGTCAGCTGCCTGATTTTTCAGTCGGGGGATGTGATGAAGCTCCAACCCCTCGAATTTCTTTTCTAGCTTTCTCACTGCGTTGTAGTAACCAGTCATAGCCGGACTTCTGACGTCCCACTCCTTCATCACTTGATTAACCACTAAATCTGAGTCGCCATAGACCATGAGGCGACGGACGCCGAGTGAAATGGCCATGCGCAACCCATACAAAAGTGCTTCATATTCTGCTTCATTATTGGAGGAATCGAAGTGAATCTGGAGAACATATCTGAGCTTATCTCCTCGGGGGGAGACTAGGACTACCCCAGCACCGGAACCATTAAGCATCTTAGATCCATCGAAGAACATGGTCCAGTGCTCCGAGTGAACTTGAGTCGGAAGTTGTTGTTCAATCCACTCGGCGATGAAATCTGCGATTGCTTGGGACTTGATAGCCTTCTTTGCCTCGAACTTGATATCTAAGGGAAGAAGTCCAATCGCCCACTTGGCCACTCGACCAGTTGCATCTTTGTTGTGTAGAATCTCTGACAGTGGGGCGTCGCTGACGACTGTAATGGAGTGGTCAGAGAAAGTAATGTGCAACCTTCTTTGTGGTCATGTAAATCCCATATACAAGCTTCTGGTAATGGGGGTATCTTTGTTTTGAAGGGGTCAAAACTTCAGACACGTAATAGACTGGGCGCTGAACTCTGAAGGCCTTTCCTTCCTCTTCCCGCTCGACCGTAAGTACTGTGCTGACAACTTGTCCTGTGGCTGCAATGTAAAGCAGCAAAGGCTCTTTGCTGATTGGGGCAGCAAGCACCGGCTGGGTGGAGAGCAGAGCTTTGAGCTCTGCAAACGCTGTGTCAGCTTCTGGAGTCCACTCGAACTTGTCAGACTTCTTCATCAGTTGGTAAAGAGGCAACGCCCTTTCACCGAGGCGAGAAATGAATCGACTTAAAGCGGCCAAGCAGCCTGTAAGCTTTTGGACATCGTGCACGCGTACAGGACGCTTCATCCGGAGTATGGTGCCAATTTTCTCAGGATTAGCGTCGACCCCTCGTTCGGAAATGAGAAAACCGAGTAACTTTCCACCTGGAACTCCGAATGTGCATTTTGATGGATTGAGCTTGATATCATACCTCCTCAGGTTGGCAAAGGTTTCAGCAAGGTCAGCCCGCAGGTCGGAACCTTTCCAGGACTTGACCACAATATCATCCATGTATGCCTCCACATTCCGACTGATTTGAGTGAGTAAACACTTTTGAATCATTCTCATGAACATGGCTCCGGCGTTCTTGAGGCCGAACGGCATGGTGACGTAACAGAAGCATCCAAATGGAGTGATGAAAGCTGTTTTGATCTCGTCGGGCCCATACAGACGGATCTGATGGTATCCGGAATAGGCGTCTAGGAAAGACAGTCTCTTGCACCCCGCAGTCGAGTCGACTATTTGGTCGATACGAGGGAGAGGAAAATGATCTTTTGGGCAGGACCGATTGACATGCTTGAAGTCAATGCACATGCGGAGCGACTTGTCCTTTTTGGGGACCATGACGACATTGGCGAGCCACTCGGAGTGGTAAATCTCTCGGATGAACTCTGCTGCTAAGAGCCGAGCCACTTCCTCGCCAATGGCTTGCTTCTTCTGGACGGCGGACCGTCGAAGATGTTCCTTCACAGGCTTGAATTTTGGGTCGACTCATAGACGGTGCTCAGCCAGCTCTCTGGGAACTCCAGGCATGTCAGAGGGTTTCCATGCGAAGATATCCCAGTTCTCACGGAGGAGCTGGATGAGCGCTTCTTCCTATTTGGAGTCGAGCGTCGTCGAGATGTGAGTCGGAGCAGCGTCGGGGTCGGTCGGGTGAATGTTGACTGTCTTTGTTTCACCAGCTGGCTGAAAAGTTGATTCTGAAGCAGGCTTCTTGGCTCACAGCAATTCACTCGGATCGGCAGTCTTTTGATACTCTTTCAGCTCGACCACTGCCATCTGAGCATCAGCGATCTTTGAGCCTTTCTGAAAGCACTCTTCCGCTTTCTTTCGGTTGCCAGTAACAGTGATCACACCTTTGGGGCCAGGCATCTTGAGTTTGAGATACACGTAACATGGTCGAGCCATGAAGCGTGCGTAAGCTGGCCTGCCCAAAATGGCATGATAAGCACTCTGGAAATCCACAACCTCGAATGTCAACCTTTCCTTGCGGTAATTCTTTGAATCACCGAAAACCACATCAAGAGCAATCTGGCCGAGTGACTCGGCTTTCTTCCTAGGAATGACTCCATGGAAGCTCATGTTGCTGGTACTGAGTCTGGACATCGGAATGCCCATTCCTTTCAAAGTCTCAGCGTACAGTATGTTCAGGCCACTGCCGCCGTCCATCAATACCTTGGTCAGTCGAGTGCCTTCGACAACTGGGTCGACCACCAAAGCTTGCCTCCCAGGGGTGGCAATGTGCGTCGGGTGATCAGACTGGTCGAATGTGATGGCAGTCTGCGACCACTTCAGGTAATTGGGTGTTGCCGGGGCAACCATGTTCACCTCACGGTTAATGACTTTCAGTCGACTCTTGCTTTCAACATCGGCAAAAATCATCAGGGTGGAATTGACTTGAGGGTACCCACCGTCACTGTCTTCCTTGTCCTCAATCCTGGTAGGCTCTTTTTCCTTATCTTTGGGCTGCTTGCCCTGGAACTGCTGGATTAGGAGCCGGCACTGTCGAGTGGTATGCTTTGGGTAAATAAAATTACCCTCTTCATCTTTCTTGGTGTGGATGTGACATGGTAAGTCCAAAACATCATTCCCATCTTGATCTTTGACTTTCTTGGGCTTCCAGGTGCCCTTGGGTTTCCCCTTGAAGTTTCCCTGGGCAACGGCCAGGGCCTCCCCAGGAGCGGCGGGCTCGGCCTTCCGCTTCTGCTTCCGAGTGGAGTTTCCTCCGGCTTCTTGGGCGACTGCCTTGAGCTTGCCGCTTCGGAGTCGGTCTTCATCTTCACCATTAGCGTACTTGGTGGCGATCTCCATCATCCGATTCAGAGACATCTCTCCAGTTCGACCGAACTTCAGATTCAACTCTCTGTATTTAACGCCTTCTTTGAAAGCGCAAACTGCTTGATGGTCTGGCACATTCTCAACTGTGTGGTGCAGCGTGATCCACCTCTGGATGTAATCCCTCAGTGTTTCATTCGGCTTCTGCACGCAAGACCACAACTCTGTGAGGCCTGCAGGTCGTTTGCATGTTCCTTCAAAGGTCGTGACAAACACTCAGGAGAGGTCTTCCCAGGTGTAAATGCTGCTGGGTGCCAACTGATTCAGCCACGCCCTGGCTGAGCCCTCCAACATGAGAGGCAAATGCTTCATGGCCACCTCATCATTGCCACCGCCAATCTGTACAGCCACTCGGTAATCTTCGAGCCAAGTGTCGGGCTTGGACTCACCGGTGAACTTGCTGACTCCAGTCGCCAGCCTGAAATTGGGAGGAATCACTGCGGCCCTGATGGCTCGACTGAAACATTCTGGTCCTGAAGCATGTACTCTGCTGCTGGCAGGCGCATCTCCGTTGTGGTCTCCTCTATGAGCCCTGTTCCTGTCAACCAAACCTTGGACGAGGATAGATCTCGCATCAAAGCCTGGGTCTCTAGGGTCGACTGGAAACCTCTGCCCAACACTATGAGGGCGTCTGTCATCTTGTCGTCGAGGCGCATACGACCCACTCCTCGGGGGAGGGGTTGGCAGTCGACGTCGATCATCACGATCGAACCGGTGGTCATACTGTTCATTTCTCCTGTACTGATCATGCCGATCCTCACGTCCCTCACGCCTCGGGGGCAATCTCGGGCTGTGAGCCGACTGGACCGTTTCTGATGCAACGGATCAACTGTGGATCCTGTTCCGCGATTGTGAGACGGCGGAATTCTGATTTCCCGCCGCCCGGAGCAACGCCCTGATCTGCAACAAGCCTCTGCCAGCCTCTGACTGGGAGGGCTGAATCGATTCGGCTATACGGGCCGCAGCAGCCAAATTCTGAACTGGGGTTCGGTATACCTGCGGCGGTGGGAAGAGCTGACGTCGACTGGACTCGGGAGCTTGCTGACGTCGACTGGACTCGGGAGCTCGTTGACGCGCTTTCTCGTCGAGTATCCGCTGGAGATTCTCCATTCGAGTGCGCTCGGCCAAGTTAGCCAAACGCGCGTCCTCCAAGGCCCGGGCCTCAGGGGTTTCCCCAACAATAGGAGTGTGGAGCGCGTCCATGTTCCGGCGGCGAAGCTCTTCTCGCTGTAATGACGTGAGGGGTTCGGGACGGTACTCATCATGGGGATGCGACGGGTCGCCCCCACCCGCACCTCCGTCAGCGCGAGGGAATCCGGGGGGACTGTGTGTCCCCTCGACTGCCAGGACCTCAGCCGCTGGGTCGCTGCTGTCGCATTCGGATGCTGTCTCCGCGGAACCAGTCGATAGGTCGAACAGGCCGTAGAGGGATTCGTCGGGCTCGATTGCCGCGACTTGCGGGGCTGCCGACTGGCGGGCCACGGCATGCCTCACCCAACGCTGGAGTCTCGACCGACCAGAGCGCTTGCGCTGGTGGGAGACGGGGTGGGGAGACGAAACGGGAGCCGGCCGGTACTGAGTCGACGGCTGCCGCAGGAGGACGCCATGAACATTTGCGGGAAAGTGCGTCGCGCCGCGGACGGGGAGCGCGTCGATGTCGAGTGGCGCCTCCTGAAGCCAGGCGGAGTCGTCGGTGATGAAGGTGAGCGCGCCGAGACGGATCTCGCGGCCTTCCGCCAAAACTCCGCAGGAAAACATGATCAAATGGATCGAAAAAAACGCAACTTCTCCAATTAGGCGCTAAGACTCCGGCCCCATGGTGGGCGCCAACTGTCGTGGTTCTAAGTCTGACAGTAATGTAGGGGGTGTGTATGAAGAGGCTAGATCTTAGCTATTGGGAAGTTGTAAACACACAAGGTTTACGAGTTCAGGCCCTTCTCGGAGGAAGTAACAGCCCTACGTCTCGGGGCCCGGAGGCGGTCGATTGGATTATGAGTGCGTAGATAACAGGGGTGCGAACCCTTCATACTGAGGAGGGGGGTGGCTTATATAGAGTTCGCCGGCCCCCTCCTGCCCTCAGTAATACATGGTTTAAGGTACATTTAAGGTTGGGCGTTACAGATAACGCCCTTAATAAAGTGCTATAATGACCATAAAGACTGCTAAATAGCCGACCGTTTTCCTGCGGAGTGACTTTAGGTCTTCTGGCAGTCGAGTGATAGCTTCTTGGTCGAGTGATACCTTCTTGGTCGAGTGTCTTGAATCCGTCGAGTGAGATACCTTCAAGTCGATTGAAAGGTGGCCTCTTCTAGGGATGTCCTTGGGTAGGGCTCTTTGGACAGGTCCGTGCCCCTACCCTAGGTACGCAGCTTCATCACTGACTGGTTTGCAATTCTCCAATCGCACCCTCTTTGGAACATCAGCTGTATATTTTTCCTGTGAGAGAAGTATGCCATCTTTGACTTGCTTTACTTCTATACCAAGAAAATAGTGAAGATCACCTAGATCCTTGAGAGAAAATTCAAGTTTTAAATCCTTAAGCAAACAAGTTGTGGCCTCTTGACTTGAACTAGCAACAATTATATCATCAACATAAACAAGCACAAAAACAGTGATATTGCCTTTGCTATAAAAGAATAAGGATGTATCTGCTTTGGATGGTGTGAACCCAAGATGTTGTAACTGCATGTTCAACCTAGAATACCATGCTCTTGGAGCCTGCTTAAGTCCATATAATGCTTTATCCAACTTACATACATAATGTGGTGGGCTATGATTTTCATAACCTGGTGGTTGCCGCATGAACACTTCTTCCTCAAGAACACCATGAAGAAACGCGTTCTGAACATCTAGCTGTCGTAAACTCCATCCTCTGGAAATAGCAATGGATAAAACAAGGCGAATGGTAGTTGCTTTAAGCACAGGACTAAAGGTATCATCATAATCAATTCCAAACCTTTGCTTAAAGCTGTTTGCAATCAACCTTGCTTTGTACCTGTCTATACTACCATCATATTTCCTTTTTATCTTGTATACCCACTTGCAATCAATTATGTTAGCATCACGTTGCGGTGGTACTAGATGCCAGGTCTGATTTATTTATGAGTGCATTATACTCATTATCCATGGCTTCCTTCCAATCCTTACTAGCAAGTGCATCATGCAAATTAATAGGTTCACCAGTTGGCAAGAAAAGCACGCTTAGTCAGATTATACTTTATTGTACCATCATTGTATTTTTTTTCTTTGACGATACCTGACGGAGACCTGGTGTGTCGTCGGGGAGACGAAGGAGCCACAGAAACAGCTGCTGTTGATTGTGGCACAGGAGATCCAGCAGCTTCAGCGTCAGCCACAGAAGATCCAGGTTGGTGTGGCTCCTGATCCAAGGAAGATGCGCGCATCTCCTCGTCCTGGCGGCGCACCAGCTCGGCCAGCGGGTCCCCAGACGATGTGGCAGTCGGGGAGTCGCTCACCCCTCCCCCCGCGCCGCGCTCGATAGTCGCGTCGGAACGCGCAGGCGAGGATGGGCGTGACGCGCCGGGATCCGCGCCAGGGCCCGCGCACGTACCTAGTCCATTGTGACCTGCCCGGTCGGCTTGGCGTGACATGCCTGGGCCCGCGCCAGGACCCGCGTGGCCCACCTGGTCAGCTTGGCATGGCGCGCCCTGGCCCGCGTCCGGGCTGCTGTCGCTGTCGACCGCCAGGGGCGAATCTGCACGGGATCGCGTGTTGCCCTGCGCTGCATGCTGCCGTGGATCTGCCTGGGATCGCGCGCTGACAGCCGGATCATTCTCAGTTTCCGCGCCTGGTTTGTCCTTTGTACACATAAAAAGACGAGTAGAATCTGTACAAGGGCCATTAGAGATGCAGTTTTCTGTGGATTTTTGCACATGATCATGATCATTTAGTTCACCCCCGTGATCAGGATGTACAGAATAGTCTGGTAGGAGTGCAATTTCTGCACGAAGCAAGGTGCCGGCATTGGGATGAAGTAGTGAAAAGGGGAATAAAGTTTCATCAAAGATAACATCACGGGAGATATATATGCGTCCAGTAGACGGTTCAAGACATTTATATCCTTTATGAAGGTTACTGTACCCAATAAACACACATTGTGTGGAGCGGAACTCTAGTTTATGACAATTGTATGGACGTAAGTTGGGGTAGCAAGCACACCCAAAAATTTTAAGAGAGGTGTAGTCTGGCTTTTGATTATACAACTGTTCTAAAGGAGTGGAATTGCCAATAACCTTACTGGGAAGATGGTTGATAAGATATGTAGCCGTGATAAAGGCCTCATCCCAATACTTGAGAGGCATAGATGCATGAGCTAGAAGGGATAGACCAACTTCAACAATATGACGGTGTTTGCGTTCAGCAGAGCCGTTTTGCTGATGAGCATGAGGGCAGGACACATAGTGAGTAATCCCAATGCTATGGAAGAAGGAGTTGAGTTTTTCATACTCCCCTCCCCAGTCACTTTGGACTGAAATAATTTTCCGATCAAAGTGGCGCTCAACTAGCTTCTGAAACTCTTGGAAGATGGAAAAGACTTCAGATTTATACTTAAGCAAATAAATTCATGTGAACTTGTTGTAATCATCAGTGAAGCTAACATAATATTTTTTCGACCAAAAGAATCTCGAGCATGACCCCATACATCAGTGAAGATCAATTGTAATGGGGCATGAGACACACTAGTACACTTAGGATAGGGAAGCTGATGGCTCTTGGCACATTGACATGCTTCGCAAACAGACTCATTATTTGAACTATGTGACAAAGGAAGTTTTTCTTTATTGACTACTTGCCTAACTATGACGGATGAGGGATGTCCTAATCTTTGATGCCACCGCTTGAAAGAGGGCTTGATGATGGAGTAGACTCGACAATGCTTGTTGCTAAGAGCTCCAGAGGAGATGGGGTAGAGGCCGCCAACGCATCTACCGTGATAGAGAGGTGCCCTCGTTGCCTGATCCTTGATAAAAAAAATAGCGAGGATGAGTTTCAAAGAAAACATCATTATCGGTGGCTAAACGAGACATAGAGGCAAGGTTTTTGTTAGCTTGAGGAACATGGAGAACATCCTTAAGAACAAGATCACGTTGAAGAGTAGGGGAACTAAGCGAAACTTGACCAATGTGACAAATATACATACCTTTACCGCTGGCTGTGTGGATCTGGTCGTTGTCGTGATACGTCTCGCGCAGAGCAAGTTGCTCTAGCTCATTGGTGACATGATCAGTAGCACCGGAATCAACGTACCAGACGCCGTCCCCGCCTTGCTCGCGCATAGCAGCTGCAACCAGTTTGGAATCAGGGACAAAGTTTTCATCGTACCGATGCCAGCAGTCGATGACCTCATGACCGGCTTTCTTGCATAGTTGACACCAGGGGCGAGGACGCGGAGAGGAGGTGCGGTGGCCGGTGTTGGAGTTGAAGCCGCCACCCCCCTGGTTGTTGTCGTAGCCGCCGTCGTAGTTGTGGCCATAGCCGCCACCAGAGCATGCACCGTCGCCCGAGGAGGCACCACGGCCGCGTCCGCCACCGCGGTTGGTGCCCTGGTGACCACGGCCACGGTCGCGACCCCGGGAAGCGGAGTATGCAGAAGATTGCCGAAGATCGCCGCCGTGGAGGAGGGTGAGGTGGGCATCGAAGCTGAGCAGCTGGCTGTGTAGCTCCGGGACCGTGATCTGTTCCACTCGTGCCGCCAATGCAGAGACAACTGGATTATATTCCATGTCGAGGCCGGCAAGAATTTTGGAGACGATCTCCGGATCGGAGAGCGCCGAGGCGGTGCAAGCAACTTCATCGGTGAGGGTTTTGATCTTGCCGAGGTACTCTGCCATGGACATATTAACTTTTTTAAGGTTGGTGAGCTCAATGCGGGTGTTTATCGCCTGCGCCTGGCTCTGGGCAACGAACATAGCGTTGATGGCGCGCCACACCTTGGCCGGCATCTGGAGCGTGGCCACCTGGGACAGAATCTCGCGGGAAAAGGAACCCATCAAGAACCCTTGAAGTTGTTGTTGTTGAGCATACCAGAGGGTGCGAGCGACGTTGACGACTTGCTCTTCTTTGCCCTCCTTGGTGATGGTGAGGGTGGCCGGCGACGGCGGTCTCGTGGCGTCAAGGTGGTGCTCCATCTGGGCACCCTTGATCTGAGGAAGCACGATGGCTTTCCAGAGGAGGAAGTTCCCTCTCGTCAACTTCTCCTGTGGTGGCGATCCGAGGAAGGTGTTGGTGGTTGTGGATGAGAAGGCAAAGGTGGAGGCGGAGGAGGTGGTGGTGATCGCGCCCATGGTGCTGGGTGACATGGAGGCGGAGGTGGTGGACATGGCTCGGTCGCGAAGGTAGCTAGACGCGATCTCTCTTGATCTGATGAGGCAGAAGCTCTGTTACCATGTAAAGTAGTTTGGGAAGCATAGAACACTTTCTCGGGCCGCGTTTGTATATATTGAGGCAAAGCCTTGGTTGACAAGTTACAAAGAAGGTTGATCGAGAGAGGAGATCGGGAGAGGAGGAGGAGATCGACCAGGAGAGGTCGTTACATGAGATATACGGGATAGATAGAAGAAGAGATAGATGCAAGTTTAAACACCTCTCCTATCCCTATATAATAATTCTAACAACCATTGCTCCATCAACATAGTTTGCAGGTGCCAGTCGTAGGAATCCACCTAGGTGGTTTCAGAATTACCTATCTTCACATTCTTCTTTGGTAGAAACTTGAGCCCACATATTAGGCTATTAGCAAACCTCATAATTGATACAGGGGCACTGAGAAATTGATTCAAGGATTGCTTTACGCCTAGCCAACCAGATTGCCCATAAAATAACGAGCACCTTGATGAACTCTTCAGCTCCATTAGCCATTCCCGTGGGTCACTAGTGGCACTTCTCGAGATGAGCCCACTCAACTCTTCATCAGCTAAACCACATACACACCGTGCCATTGTACCGCTAATCAGGGAGTGTGTTCCCAGGAGCCTTATCCATCTCCGCATGCAGATGGTGCAAAACATCTAGGCCATTAGATGGGATTGATGGTTGTGAATAAGGAATTAATGGTGGAACAACCAAGTCTAAGAGGGTGCTTGGATATGTTTTAGTCTCATGACTAAAAGTAATGGGACTAAAACTTACTAGCCTCACCCATACTTGGATTCAAATACTAAAGAGACTAAAATCAAGTTAATGAGCATTTATTATTCTCCAAACCCTTCAATCCAGAACTCGCATGTGTTAAAAGAGATGGGTTAAATGAGGAGAAAGAGAACTAATCCACATTTTAGTAGGGGTACCCCTGACTAAAACATTTTAGTCTCAAAACTAGTTTTAGCCCCTCTTTGATCAGAGGTGCTTGAAACTTTAGCCTTTTAAAGAGACTATTTTTAGTCAGACTAAAATAAGTCTCTTGGATCCAAACACCCTCTAAATATGGGGCATTAGCTCAAGTAACTAATGATCATTTATTATTTGCCAACATAAAGTTAGTAGCTTTTCAGTACCAACTGTAATTTTTTGTAAATATATATGTAAGTATATATGTAGTCCTATAGATAGGAGTAGGGCATTTTGGAGACCGAGCTCCATGGAGCCCTTTATTTTGAAAAATTCAAAATTCACAAATTTCGGTTTAAAAAATTCTGAAAAAAATTAGACATGTATGCAAGGATGTAAAGTGTATGTATGAAAAATTTTAGGATGAAATACCTTGAATTGCGAGCTGCACAAAAAAACAAAATCATGGACTTTAAAGATGAACAGTACATATGCTAAAAAGCCTCAGATTTGTCTTTTTTGTGTACCTCACATTTTATTGTATTTCGAACTAAAAATTTGCACACGTGTACATTATGTATCTAGGTATATGTGTATTTATTTTCAGAATTTTTTGAAATTGAAAAGTTTGAATTTTGAAATTTCCAAATAAAGGCCTTCATGGAGTTCGGTCTCCGTTTGGCATTTTCGTATACGTAGGAGTGAGAGTACCAACTATTTTTACACAGAGTACCAACTGTCTTTTCACAGAGTACATATATAGGAACGCTTTAAATAGCATTAAATAATGAATATTTTCATATAATTTTTATAACTCCCTATACAAGTCTCGTGATAAACTTGGTGATTTTGTAGAGATTACCAGAAAGGTGACGCATGCAAAAGAAACAAAAATCAGCAATTATTTGGCAAGTGTGCCTACAATGTACTGCCATTAATGAGTAAGACTGTCAACAGTTTGCTTTTTTTGTCGCCTCTGCCTATCTTCTACTCATACTTTGGGAGGCATTAAAGTCTCAATTAACATCTGCTTGAACCTTATATGCATTTACTTAAATGATAAGCAAGCCCACATACCTTCTTCTTCCTCGTATGTATTTGTTGATTCAAAACTAGCAACTCTTCTATACACTCCTATATGCCTTCCACACCTTCCATGGCACCAGATCCACTGAATAATGCTTCAAATTCTTACTATATGCTACTTCGAGTGTTGTTCTTTCGTTTGGTCCTTGGTCTTCAAGTTGAGTCTTCCCTTTCCATGGAGATAATTGCCTTTTGGTTGTGGCTCCAACAAGGGAATGGCCAAGTTCATTACCTTCAGCACATATACTCTCTTGGCGACAACCATTTTCGCGCAATTGTTTCTTCTGCAAAACGTTTTCTAGAAGTTCTCCATTTTGCGTTCGATGGTTCAGAGGCCAGATCTATACCAAGAAGTGACTTTCAGAACCAAGCTGTTGAAGGAATTTCTCTCTACCTCAATACTATCTGTTATGAGGCCTTAGAAGATCTTAGAGAAAGGATAGAGATGAATTTTGTCCGTAATCAGATGCCATACCTGCGCCAAGAAGCCTATGGACAGTCCAGGACTAATCGGGTTCCTGCTGCAAGCTCGGTAAGACTGGAGTTAATATTTAGTTATCCAAGATCTGATCTGTTAGTAGTAGAAGATTTTACCCTTTTGTGATTTTCTTTATCATTTATGCAGATGACGGATCTATACCTAGAGGCCTATGGAGAATCATCGCATGAACAGATTCCTAATATCTTAGTAAGACTAGTGTTCATATTTAGTTATTCAAGGTCAGATCTGTTACTAGTACAAGGTTTTACCCGTTTGTGATTTGCTTTATCATCTATGTAGATGACAGATCTATACCAAGAGGCCTATGGAGAATCATCGCATGAACAGATTCCTAATATCTCAGTAAGACTAGTGTTCATATTTAGTTATTCAAGATCAGATCTATTACTAGTACAAGGTTTTACCCTTTTGTGATTTGCTTTATCATCTATATATGCAGATGACAGATCTATACCAAGAGGCCTATGGAGAATCATCGCATGAACAGATTCCTAATAGCTCGGTGAGAGTAATGAAAGATCTATTAATAGTTTGTGAAGTATTTTCTCCTCCTTCTGATTCACCAAATTAATCATCTATGCAGAAACACCTTCTTACCAAGATCAAGGGTTTGTATGCTAACACTCCGAAGCATCATGGAGAAGGCACAAGTTCTAGAAATATCCATGTTCAAACAAGTCAAATGCATCATGGAGAATGCTCAAGTTCAAGAAACATCCATGCTCAAACAAGTCATGTGCTCCGCCATGACTATCAGTCCACCTCCCGTTTAGCGGCATTGCTGGATAAGTTGAGCTTAAGAGAGAACCATAATGATACAGTAAGAAAGTCATCGTCACTAGTCATTTTGTGCATGTCCATTCAGTTATTTTCCAATAAGTCTTGATAGCTTTCATCCAAATACTTAGTGCAGTTCCTACTTGAAGAGAAAATAATAATATGTTTCTCTGCAGATCACGCAACAACTATCTGATATTCCACCTGATGAGAGAACTTTGTTCGTGACATTTTCCAATGGCTACCCACTGACCAAAGATGAACTACATGAATTTTTTATGAGGTATGCCTATCGTTTCAGATTTTATTACATAGGTAAATTCACCATTATGTGTATGGAGAGTGGTATGGTTATTGATCGCTGTTAATAAACAGTGTAATATCGGAAAGCTGAATGCTGGTAATAAACAGTGTAAATTCTCCATTTTGTCAAAGGTAGTTAATAATATTGTACGTGGTTTGTGTTCTAAGAATATTCCGTAGGAGTTTGTGGTGAAAGATGACTAGCGACCATGTTGATGTCCGAATGACATAGTTTTTCTCTTTTGAAATGGAGGCAAAATATTTCCCTCATCTCATTAATTAGTAAGAGTTTTACATTAATTTCAAGTTAGCCGAAGCATGGCACATAAACATCTACCTTCACCTCAACATGATCGACTCCCAATGCTTTGCACCCGCCGCCCCCCAAAACGTGGCCTCCCTTTTTACCTTGCGCAAAATGACACTAGATTTGTTTGAAAGATTCATAAAAAACTCCGCATTCCACGGATTGCAAATTTCCCATGAAGTAAACATGAAGAAGGAAGTGACCCACCTGCTCGTGTTTCTGTTGATGTTGATCACAGAATACCACCAATCTTTGGCCGAGTTAAAGTAACCCCATTCGTCGGTGTTAACATTAATAAGCCCAAACAACACTTTTATCGCATTATAAATCCGCCACATGAACCTACACTTGAATAATAAAAGTTTCGGCCACTCAGGCCCCCTTTCACAAATTGAGACAAGTCATCCTCTACACTGTACTCTATCAGCTGTCCACACCCTTTAATTCTTGCAAGATAAGCCAAGAATATTTCTTAGATGATAATCAATTTTTCCAAAAAAAGTCAACTTCATTAACTAAACACTTTTTGGAGTCAAGTCGAGCGGAATATACCAGTGTTGTCTAGTACTCTACCAAAGTAGTAAGGTTCCGAACAGTTTAATTCTTGTTGTCATCACTTGAGTGTCTTGCAAACTGACCCAAAGCAAAAATAATAATCAATGATGTGTTTCACAAAGAACCCAAAATTTATCTTAGTGTTGTTGTTCCATCAATCATACTCCAAAGACTCTATCTCCACGGTTATCCTATACATGTAAATTTCGAAAAATGGATGGCGCAATGTCTTTCCATTTGTAGTCCCCAAGCCAAGTTGCATGCCAAAAGGCTGCAGTTTTACCATGTCCAATAGTGCTCATGGTAACATCATAGAAGAGGTCTGTATCAATGGCGTCGCAAGGGTGTCCCAACCCTACCCCCTATCCGGGTCTTCCCATGAAAGCCATGAGCAACATAGTCGCAAAAGCTCTCCAGAATTTCTCTAGTTCAACGATGCCAACCCGCACATAGACGGCGGCCGACAACGAGCTCCCACTTGATTTGTATTTCCCTCTCGACACCTTGTCGGACTTGACCCGCAAAAGTGCCTGCTTCAACTTAACTACGGTCTTCATGATTCCTTTAGGCAAAACCACAGGAGTAAAGTGGTCATAGCTTGTGAATTAAGGACCGATAACCATGCGTTTGTCTCTGCCATGACATGCAAGTTAATTAATACGTTTGCACATGACGTTGTACACGCATTGCAAATGATGCACTGACAGGGGAAGACCTAAGTGTGGCAGTGGGAATTGAGTGCAAATGTCCTAAAAATCAAGAGGGATGCCATTGAGATCGATACACGAACAAGGGTAGTAGGCACTAAGATCTTGTGCACATTGCTAACAAGACTGGTAACCTCATCAAAGCTTGAAAACACGTTTCTGTTATCTTCTTTGATAGGCACCATAAAAACCGCCGTGAAGTCCACATACATAGAGAGGTGTGAAGACATACACCCGGGCCTCTCATTCTGTGAAGGCGGCCAATAGATGTTGCAAAATCTAAAATCTACTAGTTAACGTGGTCAATTTGATAGTACATGATTGACATAAAAGACAGGAAAGGCTATAATAAATAACACAAAATGAATTTGAGGAGAAAATTCATATACAGTGGTTTGAATTCATCGCAGTAATTTTGCCTATATAGGACGTTGCTAACTTTATTTCACTAATTTCTTCCTTGTCACAGGCACTATGGAGATATTGAAGAAATAAGTGTAGAGGAGCCAGTCGAAAGTAGGCCACCACTTTACGCACACGTTACATTTTACTCGCAGATGACACTATTCCGTGTTCTTGATGGGAACAGGAGAGTCAAGTTCATGACCAGGGGAAAACATCTATGGGCTCGACAGTATGTGCCAAAGAAGAAGAAAACTGATGTCTGATGACCAAAGCCTGAACATTCAAGAACAGTCTATGCCAAGCATTCTGGAAGCATACTCGAATAGAATCTGCACTTGTAAGAGTTCTTGTGCATATCTAGTTCTTGTGCTTTCCATCTTATTACACATTCGTAACCCAGATTTATGTGTTCTGAACTTCTGATGTACGTATGACATTCTGAGGACTCAAATTTGTACTTGTTAAGGATTATAAGTCCATATTATTGGTACGTATAATGGTGTTAAATTTTTAATTCGTTCCTCGAATGTTTTTGTAATGTACGGTAGCCATTGTGTGACGCTAGTTAAATGGTAAGCTCTGTTTTTCTCTTCAGAAAGGAAGGTTCAACCTCCCTGCCAGCAAGCAAACCCGGTCGTGATTTCTCCGCGTTGCCGGGGGAGCTTGAGGTTGGGCCGTGACATATGGAAAAAAATTATATGAGACCAGGTTTCACGGTTAGTAGGTGAGACCCGTCCTGATGGATGACACGTGGCATTCACAAATCACAAAACATCTAATCTCTCCCCCTCTGATTTTAAGTGGGGGTGGGGGATACTTTGTGATTTGTGAATGCCACGTGTCATTCATCAGGATAGGTCTCGCGTGAGACCTGATCTCATAGAATTTTTTCCGTGACATATGGTGAGTTGCAGCGTCGCTCCTTCTTCTTTTAGCTTCTTCTCTTCTTCTTTTTTGAAATTCCATCCTTTATATTAGATAATATAATGTTCATACGGCTACAAATTATAACAAGCAAAACTGCTAGCCACACATGACGCTCAGAAGGAAGAGAGGAGGCCGCCTTGGCGAGGGCGTGAGGTGTCTTTGTTTTCCTTTGTTCCTTTCGTCAATTTTCATTGGGTTTTTTTCACCCATGCCAACTTTTCTCAGTACACATTCTGTAATTTTCGTATTCATCAGATACATATTTTATATACACATTTAACATTAGTGAAAATATGATTAATGTTTTTTAAAACTAATAATTTTATGAGTAATATTTCTCATACACATTGACATTTATGGTACTTATATATTTAGTAATTTATATTTAAGATTATAAAAAAATATAAGATTGAACATACTTATATATTTTTCATACATGTTAAACATTTAAAAATATAAGATTAATAATTGTTTAGATAAATGGTCAATATTTTTCCATACATGGTCAACGTTATTTTAATGGCAATAAAACATTCATACACAAATAACGTTTTTTTATACTGCAGGAACATTTTTAAAAACATTTAACATTTTTAAAACCTGATCAACATTTTGTTTCATACACATTGTATTTTTTTGTATATATTTTTTGTATACATGAAAAATATTTTTTCTATACAGATATAACATTTTTCAAATTCTAGATTAAGAAGTTTTTACATTCCAGATTAACATTTTTTTAAATACGTGATCAAAAATTTTCATACACATTGTATATTTCTGATATAAATTTTCTATATACATGAGAAATATTTTCACTATTCACATTTAACATTTTTTAAACAAATTATCAACATTTTTTATGCACATTATCTTTGTTCTGTATATATTTTTCATATACATGGCAAACATTTTTTCTACACACATCTTATATTTTTTGAATGCTTGATAAATAGTTTTCTTCAAATTCTTGAATGATATATTTTTTAAATACGTGATCAACATATTTCACACACATTGTATATCTTAGAATACATTTTTTTATACATGAGAAATATTTTATCTATACATATTTAACATTTTTTAAATTCTTTACATAAAGTTTTTTTAATATATTTATTTAGAATATTTGGAAGTATAAACAAATAAAAAATAAAGAAAGATAAAACAGAAAACGTGAAGAAGTAGAAAAAAAAGACTCAGCGGCATGTGGCCCCTCGCGTTGGGTCAGCCCATTTAGTGTGGCGCCTAACGCGAACGCAACCTACTCCCTCCGTCCGCGAATAAGTGTACATCTAGCTTTTATTTTAAGTCAAACTTTTAAAATTTTGATCAACTTTATAGAAAATACTAGTAACATATATAACAACAAACTGATATATTATCAAAGTACACTTCAAAACGAATCTAGTGATTCTAATTTGGTGCCATAAATGCTTTTAGTTTTTTCCTAGAAAGGTGGTCAAAGTTTTAAAACTTTGACTTAAGACAAAAACTAGATGTACACTTATTCGCGAACGGAGGAAGTATGTCTCGCTGTAAGCGCGTCGCTATAAGGGCATTTCCTATTTAGCGCTGCAGACGCCGGTTATAGCTGTTTCGGCAAGCCGGAACCTGCAGCGGCACTAGCTGGGCTCGGCCCAACTACAATTTTTTTCTGTTTTCTAAACTCTAGATGATAGACTGCAAAAAAGGGGCGCTAGCTAGAATTCGAACCTGCGACCCAGTTATCAGTAATCTACGTATAACTAACTCATCCACTACCCCAAGTGTGATAGCATACATGTTTTCGTCCATTTATCTATTCTTCTTTTTCCTTTTTCCTTTTCCTTTTCCTTTTTCTTTTTTCTCTATCCTTTATTACTATTTTTTTACAAATTCTTAATTGTTTTCTTCAAATAGATGAACTTCTTCTCTAAATCCATGAACTGATTTTTTCGAAACTCATGAACTTTTTTCAAATTGGTGAACCTTTTTCAAAGTAGGGGAACTTATTTTTCAAATTTGATGAACTTTTTAAAAATTTCTGAACTTTTTCTCAAAATCGATGAAATTATTTTCAAAATCGATGAACTTTTTTCCCAAAATTGATGAATTTTTTTCAATTTAGATGAACTTTTTCCAAATTTACGAACTTTTTCCAAATTCGATGAACTTTTTTCAAGACGATGATTTTTTTTCAAATTCGATGAACATTTTTTGAAAATCGATGAACTTATTTTGAATTTGTGAACTGTTTTTTGAATACATGAACTTTTTCAATTTGGTGAACTGCTTTTTGATATGTAAACTTTTTTTGCACACTCATGAACTCCATCTGTTATCAGGGTCGTCCAAGGGCCTGTGCGAGCTGTGCGCTCGCACAGGGCCCCCAAAATCCTGGGGCCCCCAACTAGGGTCCATATACATATATGTATAGTCTGGAAAAAAATCAGTTTTAGGCCTTCTTGGCCCTGGTCCGGTCAAGTCTCCAGCGATGAGATGCAGGCCCTGATGAGATGGATTGATCGACCATAGATGAAACGACAGCCCCAGCGCTTCGGTAACTTCCGCTTCCTATTCCCTGCCTGGTCGCTAGGCTTTCCATCTCCCCATCGCTTCCAACTGAATCGGCGGCTCGGTGGCGTCGTGGCGATCGCCGATCGCGTTGCAACCTTGCAGGTTCAGCGAGGCGACGGGCAAGAAGCGGACTACTTTCTAGCGCTCGACGCCATCGCGCCGGCGGCCGGCCGTCACTGCCGCGGTGCCGCCCAACAGGAACAGAAGACCAACCGGTGTTGTGCCCTCCCTGCTCCTTACGCTCTCCCGTTTTCTTTAATTTTGATACAAATTACAAAGTTGTGTTAATATGTTTGGGAACGATTTTTTGTGCAGTCGTTCAAGTTCAGAAGTAGTCACAGATTCAAGAATTTCAGTAGTTGCTCGTACTACCGTCCAAGTCCAAAATCAAGGTTATATCTGATTGTAAGTTTTTTGAACTACCTATACATGTCAGAAGCCTATATTTCATGTGAGCTCACCAGTTCAAATAAATTGATCGAGTATATATTTCAAAATTGAGGGCCCCATCATTAATATTACCAGTATGATTTTCAGAATTAGTTTGGGGTACTATCACAACAAATTTATCAAGAGCACCCCTTTGAATTTGAGCATCTTCTTCTAATTTATGTTTCTTCTTATGCTTCAAGGCACCAGAATCATACTTTCTTCCAGAACTAGAATGCATGCATAATTGTATTTTTTTTTAAATTTAGGGCCCCATTTTTCTTTTCGCACCGGGGCCCCGAATTCCTGGAGACGGCCCTGTCTGTTATATGTGAACATTTTCAAATAATTGGAAATTATAAGCGCTACAGTGTAGTGTGCAATAAATGGTGCGTCTACCTTTCTATTCTTTAAAGCTTTCGCGCTGAGAACATTTGGTAGCAATTAGCTGGTGTAGTGGCTAGCCTTTCAGTGTTGAAGGGTGAGGGCGCAAGTTCGGTCCCAAGTCAGAATGTATTTTTGCCGGTCATTTTTCGCGTTGCTTGTTGCGCGATAGTGGGCCGGCCCATCCAGCCGCTGCTGCGGGCGCCACTTTTCTTGTGCGGCGCCGAAGGCGCGCTATAGGAGGTTCCCGCTATAAGCCAGACATAGGCGCACCCTTGACCTTTGGGCAAAGAATGCTTCTCGATGTGGCTTTTCTTCTTCTTCAAACAGTATGTAACACTCCGGATGTAACTTTCCCAATATGTATTTCAACTCTTACCGTTTCCGGCGTTAAGTTATTTTATTTTCTCGAGTTCGGGTTTTTGTCTCTCTGTGTTGTTGTCGTTGTCATGCATCTCATTTCATGTCATCATGTGTATTGCATTTGCATACGTGTTCATCTCATGCATCCGAACATTTTCCCCGTTGTCCGTTTTACATTCCGGCGCTTCGTTCTCCTCCGGTGGTCATTTCTACCTTTCTTTCGTGTGTGGGGATTAAACATTTCTGGATTGGACCGAGACTTGTCAAGCGGCCTTGGTTTACTACCGGTAGACCGTCTGTCAAGTTTCGTATCATTTGGACTTCGTTTGATACTCCAACGGTTAACCGAGGGACCGCAAAGGCCTCGTGTGTGTGTTGCAGCCCAACACCCTTCTAATTTGGCCCAAGACCCACCTAAACCCTCTCCATCATCTAGACCGTTCGATCACGATCGCGTGGCCAAAAACCGCACCTCATTTGGACTCTCCTAGCTCCCTCCACCTCTATAAATAGACCCCTCCTCTAAATTCGCGGATCCCCTCTCCCAAACCCTAAAAAATCGGATCTCCGCCACCGCCGGACACGTCCGAACGGAGCCGGACGCGTCCGGATCCGCCACCTGCCACGTGGCAACCGGCGCCCGCCGCCGCCGCGGCCCGCGAAAGCCCGCGGCCGGCCCTCTCCGCTGCGCCACCGGGCCGCGCCCCGCGCCGATCCTCCGCCCGCGCGCCGCCTTCCTTCCCCCACGCCGGCGCCGAACTCCACCGCCACTGGCTGCTCCGCCGTGCGCCGCCCGGGTGCCGCCGCACCTTCCTCGCCGGAGCAGCGCGCCGCCCGCGCCTGGCCACCTCCACCACGCTCCCCTCGTCGCCCCGCGCCGCCCGGCCAGATCCGGTGTCCCCTCGACAAGTCCGGCACCGTCCTCGCAACTCCGGCGAACATCGTCAACTCCGGCGCTACAGGACTTCCGGCCGTCCTCAGGCCGCGTGCACGCCGGATCGGATCTCAGATCCGGATTCAAACCCTAGGCGTTGACCTTTTTCTCTAAGTCCCAGAATTATTTGCTCCTGTTCATCGCATCGTAACTTTGCATCCGTAGCTCCATTTTGGGCATATAGCATATCAAAATGTTCGTCTCAGAGAGTACATCATTTCATTCCATTGCATCATTTTCATTTGAGTTCATCTTGATGCCCGAAATGCTGTTAGAAGAGTGCTACTTGAGATAATTGTCAGATCTGCTACTCCATTTAGATATTTGTTATTTTTGCCATGATTATTGTGTGCATGATATGCCCATGAGCTCTACATGTGTTTTGTTAAGGGTTTTGCCATCTTTCCAGAGGTGCAACCCATGTATTTTTGTGATGTGTGTGGTGACTAGCACAAGCTTGCAAAGTGAGGCACTTGGTAATGCTGATTTCAGGGACTTAGCATTTCCACTAAGTCCTTGACCTGTTTATCTCATGTTGCCATATGTTCATGTTGTTTTCTAGTGATCCGTGCCTCTTTTGGGGATGATCAGTAAGGATGTTTTATTAATCTTGTAGTGGTCTATCCATCCATGCCTTTGTTTGCAATTATGGAGCACCCTAGCTTGAGTCAGTTGAGCTCTACTTTTGCTACTTCGTGATTCCGGGGAGATTGTCTACTTGTTAGCAATTTTGCCGATGATGTCGTAGTTGATCCGTGCATGCTATGTTATTGTTCTTGCCATGTCTAGCTTGCTTTTTGTGTATTCTTAATGGATGTATGCTTAGCTTTTCATGACTTGCTCCGTAGTGAGTGCATCGAGCTCGTAAACATGACTACTTGAGATATGTTTCAGCATGTGCCAGTTTTCACTAAGTCTGAAAACTGATTATGCTTTTGCTATGTTCACATGCTTGCTAATATGTTTTTTGATCCTTTTGGCTCAAGGTCACTAAGGGACTTTTATTAAGCTTTTTGAGTAGCTCCATGCCATGTTTTACTTTGTCATGTTCAGGTCCTGTAGCATGTAGTTTTGTTGCTCCAAAGAGTGCTACCTGATCTGAGATTTCAGACAAGTGTTAATTTCACTAAGTCTGAAATCTGTTTACCATATGCATTTTTGCCATGCTTGTTTGAACCTGTTAGTGGATGAATTGGCCGTAGCTCAGTGCTAGACTTTTGTTAAGCATCTTGAATGCATCCCTGCCATGTATTTTTTTGTCATGTTTGAGTGCTGTAGCATATTCATCTCATTGTATTTAGATGGCTACTTGCTGTAAATCGCAGACCGGTGTCATATTTGAATCGCTTGCCATTTCCAAACCGTAACTCCGATTCCGGCGTTCTTCATATCGTTTTCAAGCGATTTCATCTCATCTTTCAGTGGCACACTTGGAATTCCAAGTTGAGGCCAGATTCATGCATTCCCTGTCACATCCCGCATCGCATCCCGCATAGCATACCATCTTTGCATCATATTGTTTGAGCTTTGCATGTGGTTGATTGTGTTCCGTTTACTTGTTTGTCTTGTTTGGGTTGAGCCGGGAGACGAGTTCGCTAACGAGGAGCCCGTTGAGTTTTCTTTCGAGGATCCAGGCAACTCTGAGAACTTTGCAGGCAAGATGATCATACCCTCGAAATCACTACTATCTTTGCTTTGCTAGATGCTCGCTCTTTTGCTATGTCAATGCTACGATGCCTAATTTTTGCTTTCAAGCCTCCCATATTGCCATGTCCAACCTATAACCCACCATGTCCTAGCAAACCGTTGATTGGCTATTTACAGCTTTGCTTAGCCCCTCTTATAGTGTTGTTAGTTGCAGGTGAAGATTGGAGACCGTTCCTTGTTGGAACATTTATTTACTTGTTGGGATATCATTATATTGCCATGTTATCTTAATGCATCTATATACTTGGTAAAGGGTGGAAGGCTCGGCCTCTCGCCTAGTGTTTTGTTCCACTCTTGCCGCCCTAATTTCCGTCATATCGGTGTTATGTTCCCGGATTTTGCGTTCCTTACGCGGTTGGGTTATAATGGGAACCCCTTGATAGTTCGCCTTGATTAAAGATTTTCCAGCAATGCCCAACCTTGGTTTTACCATTTGCCACCTAGCCTCTTCTCCCTTGGGTTTTTGGAGCCCGAGGGTCATCTTATTTTAACCCCCCCCCCCCCCGGGCCAGTGCTCCTCTGAGTGTTGGTCCACCTCGTCAGCCGCCGGTGGCCACCAGGGGCAACTCTGGGCTGGCCTACCGGAAGTTTGGACAATCTGAGTATGCCCTGAGAACGAGATATGTGCAGCTCCTATCGGAATTTGTCGGCACATTCGGGCGGTGTTGCTGGATTAGTTTTAACCTGTCGAAGTGTCTTGAAGAACCGAGGTACCGAGTCTGATCGGAACGTCTCGGGAGGAGGTCTATTCCTTCGTTGACCGTGAGAGCTTGTCATGGGCTAAGTTGGGACTCCCCTGCAGTGATTTGAACTTTCGAAAGTCATGCCCGCGGTTATGGGCAGATGGGAATTTGTTAATGTCCAGTTGTAGATAACTTGAACCTTAACTTAATTAAAATGAATCAACAGTGTGAGTTACCGTGATGGCCTCTTCTCGGTGGAGTCCGGAAAGTGGACACGGTGTTGGAGTAATGCTTGCGCAGGTTGTTCTCTAGATTCTCGCTCGCGCTTTGCCTCCTCTTCTCGCTCTCTTTTGCGAACAGGTTAGCCACCGTATATGCTAGTCGCTTGCTGCAGCCCCACTTATATTTACCTTGCCTTACCTACTGAGCTTAAATAGTCTTGATCGCGAGGGTGCGAGATTGCTGAGTCCCCGTGGCTCACAGATTACTATTACACCAGATGCAGGACCTGATGATTCCGCTCTAGGTGACGCGCTCGAGCTCAGTGGGAGTTCGACGAGGACTCTCAACGATACTATGTTTCCTTTCTTGATGATCAGTAGTGGTGCCCAGTTGGGGGTGATCGGGACCGTGTCGCATGTTGGGTTGTCTTTTATTTTGGCGCCGTAGTCGGGCCATGAGTGTTTGAATGATGTAATGTTATTTATGTACTTTGATTGACGTGGCGAGTATAAGCCAACTATGTTATCTCCCCCTTTTATTATCTATATTACATGGGATATTGTGAAGATTGCCTGACTTGCGACATATGCCTTCAATGCGATTATATCTCTAAGTCGTGCCTCGATACGTGGGAGCTATAGTCGCGTCGATGGTGTTACACAGTAGCACAAGGCTGGGCTGGTTGGCATCTTATACATGCGCCTCCAATTGTTGTTAGGAGGTGAAAACCTCAACACCCCAACAAACAGCGAAATCACTAATCAAGGGCATGCTTGCAAAGATCATTCCCACCTTCTCTACTACTTACAAGCGACGCAATACATGTACGCCATTTGTCGCTACAAGGGAGTTTTGTCATTTTCGTATAATTATTGTTTTAAAAAATTAACTTTTGAACCGTGCATCCAAATCACGAAATGTTTTCATCATTGAATTTCTTGTGTCAAGATCTTTGAAACTACATCTTATATTAATTGGTTTGAATTTGGATGAAAACATTCACAGGAGAAACGGAAAAAAAATTAGGACTAAAATAAAAATGGAAACAGAAAAAAATCAAAGCTGAAAAAAGATCAAAATCCAAAAGAAATCGTAAATCCAAAAACCAAAACCAAGAGTGCTTCTTCACAAAAAGTTGGGAATCACAGTTGGAAAAAAAAAACTAGAATTGTGCTTCTTCATTTTTTTAGGGAAGCACAGTTATGCGTTTCCCATTTCGAGAAGCACGATTATGCTTCTCGCAGAATCATATGTTGTGGTTCTTATGAAAAAACATCGCTTCCTAAATAAATTGCCATCAAAACCTAGAAAAGAACTAGTAAAAGTAATTAAAAAACTCACATACACGTGCAAACAAAATCCCGACGGTACAACCAATGCGCAACACATGACGGCGGCTGGGCGCACCACTTGACACGCTCCCAAGCGCAAGAAAGCGACCACTATGGGATTAGTTGCTCCCAACACACGGAGAAAAAAAAACACAGCCACGCGGTCTAACAGGCGGGATGATATTCCCCGTGCGGGTTAGGTAGAGCAATCAAACATGAACCCCCGCCACGGTAATGGGTCAGCCCGTTCATTCGTTTATGAATTTCTTTGATTTGGTCATTCCACCGCTTTTTGTAAGGGTTCTAGAACCTTATCTGAACCAGTTTTTTCGGGTTTCTTCGGTTCTTCATCTCTTATTTTATTTACTTTTCCTTTTTTTATTTTCTTCATTGGCGAACCTTTTTCAAACCCATAAACAATTTTTGAAAATCAGGACCATTTTTTAAAATTCATAATTTTTTAAAAATAAAACAACTTCTTTCAAATTTAGGAACTTTTTAAATTCATAACTTTTTTAAAATTGATGAAAAATAAAATATTGGAACATTTTTTTAAATAAAATATTTTTTATTTTCATGAAAAAAATTAATACAGAAGCATTTGTCAAATTCGCAAACATTTTTTTAATTCAGGAACATTGTTTAATATTCATTTTTTAAAGTCGTGAACATTTTTTATATAAGACAACATCTTTAAAATTCAAAAAAGTCATAAATAGTTTTTTGTATTTGTGAACATTATTATAAATTCTTTTGAATTTTGAAATTTTGGTTTAAAGAAAGAAGAACAATAGAAAGGGAAAAGGAAAATATGTGTTTCACACCCCCGCTTTGGGCCATACCAAACCGTGTCGGGCGTTTGTGATTATGTGCCCCACACCACTCTATGCAACAAATAGGAGCACTCGCCCACGGCCCACATCGAATAGAAAACACACGCGACAACCCTCGTGAAAAATAAAACGCAACTCAACTTGTGTGATTCTTTGAGGCAGCATGTCATATGGCTCAGAAGTCAAATGTTCAATAACTAAATCCAATCAAAATCTTCCACGTGAATGAATCCATTAAATTCATATAGAAATTCTTAGCACATCTACAACACGTACGCTTAGCGCGGACGCCAGGGTCGATTCCCTAGAATTTTGACTCAATTCCCGGCCGAAACTAAGAAAATAGCTACCGTCGCAGCGAAAGTTGTCGTCGAACGCTTTAGGGCATGTACAATGGTGTTATCTTAAAAGTGTCACGTAGGATCAGTGATGAGGTCTTCTCTTATTTAAGAGAAGACAAAAGATGATCTGTTAATACAATATGTCTCATCATGTTTTTAGGGATTGATAGTTATTGAAGATAAGGCTAAAAGATGATCCATTGCAGATTTTTTTTTGTTATATCTAAATTACATGCAAAACTTAAAATAAGACTATCTTATCAACCATTGTACATGCCCTTAACTTTTGTTTCAGCATGAAACAAATCAACAAGCAGTAGGAGCTATCTCGAGCGCCAGAATTTATACAAGGAAGGCAACAGAATCAACATAATATAGGGGCGCTTCGTTACATGGTGCGCCGGGGAAGAGGACGGCGTCGTTTTTCCTTTTTCATTTTAAATCATGAGGCGTCTCCAGATTGCTTTAGCTGGAGGCAGAGACTTGTACATGAGGGCTATGCAAAAAAAAAAAATCCTTTTCTTAAGGGAATGATCCGGTTCAATCTGGCTGATATTTGAGTATTTAACCAAAAACTACCACAATTCACGGAACCGTGACGAAAAACTACCACTTTACGATTTTGTGCGAAAAACTACCGCTTTTTTCCTAAACCGTGGCAAAAAACTACCAAGTCTGAAAAGAGTCCGATTTGGCTCTTTTAAGCGCGTTTCTGACAGAGTTGGCCCACACTTAATAAGCGGGCTAAAAAAGCAATCGGGTCCCTGTTTTTTTTCAAAAAGCAATCCAGTCCTTCCTTCGAATTCGCAACACATTTCACCAAGGAATGCCACGTGCACAGTAGCTACGCACAGCACAGCGAGGCTGTGTTACTTGTGTAGGCGTGACGAACCTGCGCCGAGGAGGACGACCTGCGCGGCGCCGACGAGGCCGGCGACGGCGGCCTCGATGCGGGCGTTGAACCAGAGCGTGCGCACGGCGATCATGACCCCGTGCACCTCGCGCGCGCCGGTGCGCTCGTCGCGGCGCATCCTCTCGTGGAGGCCCCTGAGGTGGCGCTCCCCGGCCAGCACCCCGGCGGCCGGGTCCCGCACGGCGCCCGCCCACAGCGCCCGCACGGCCGCCGTCTGGCACGCGCTCTGCAGCACGGGGTCCCACTCCGCCTCCACCCGCGCGTGCAGCGCCCGCACCCCCTCCGCCGCCAGCTGCTCCATCGCCGCCGCCAGCACGCCCTCGCCCTCCTCCAGCCTCTGCTCCCCTCTTGGGACGACGACATGACCGACCAGCTGCGTGGCTCTCGGCGCGGCGGCCGGGCTCTGCCGCTGGCTGTCCGGGGGGGCGGGATGAGGGGGTAGCGCGCAGCGGCCAGGCGACAAGCACGTGCGCGCGCGGGGCGGCCGTTGGGCTTCGGCCGCCCGCGACAAGGCCGGCCACGCCCTTTTGTTGCCAGCTATGGCTGTGCACCGCCACCGAGGACCGATTGTGTGTGCTGTGGCGCGAGTGTGAGCGTGCGAGCACCGGGTGCGGAGGGGGGACGCGTCGACCGGAGAGGGGACGAGCGAAAGGACTGGATTGTTTTTTGAAAAAAAACAGGGACCCGATTGCTTTTTTAGCCCGCTTATTAAGTGTGGGCCAACTCTGTCAGAAACGCGCTTAAAAGAGCCAAATCGGGCTCTTTTCAGACTTGGTAGTTTTTTGCCACGGTTTAGGAAAAAAGCGGTAGTTTTTCGCACAAAATCGTAAAGTGGTAGTTTTTCATCACGGTTCCGTGAATTGTGGTAGTTTTTGGTTAAATACTCCTGATATTTTACGATCGTTGCCTCGTGCCAACCAGCTCGGCACTCTCATCCTTATCCTCTTGAGTAACGACAACCACGTTTTTGTTTTTTGAGCAACACATCCCTGCATACTTCTTCCGCAACAAACACTCGCTACCCGATGCGCCGACGCTGTCACCGGCGAGCAAGTGCTCCGCTGCCCGTGTCCCTCCTGTTCTCCGTCAATCGGCGGCGCCCTCTAGATTGAGCAGCACCATCCTGTCGTTGCTGCCTCTGCGAGGCACAACCGCAGTTGAAGCCTCGTCCGTCGTCGCTCGTCGTTCCACATTGCCGCCGCCCCATAGGAGCAACGGCGTCTGTGGTTGTCGCCTCCTCGAGTTTCAGTTGAAAAAAATCCCCACAATTTGCAGGAAAGCTAATCCGAAAGATCAAGAGAAAACGAAAGAACTCGTAGATAGTTAAGATCTTTTTGTTATTATCTTTATGCTTAGCCAATTCTTAAGAGTCCTAGCATTCTAGAAGCGACCTTGTTTGGAAGATCCAATTGAGATATCAACACTATTCCGATCTATTGTTGCACTGCTGCATTTGGTCAAAGGTTATTTTTCTGTTCCTTCGTTTCAAATAAACTACTGTAGCACCTAAGGCTAAAGGGTAATAAACTCCTTGGAAAAAGGATACCCTACTGAGTTGCTGATTAGGTCCCAGCAGCCTCTGCTGAATTACATTCAAGCATTCTGCATTCTTTCATGTTGTCTAGCTGTAGCACACTAGAATTTGGTTAGCAGGGTGGCAAATTGGATTGGCATGGTAATTCAATCTCATGCTTCCCCTTTTCAGCCAATGTCACTGCAAACGGACCACGGAACTGCAGCAGTGGAAGCTCTTCATCAAGAAGATAATAGTGAAGGTACCACTGATGGAGCGCCCACGGACGAGTATGACCCGTGGGAACCTCCCCATCCTCCTCCTCACCCCTCATTAGCTGACTTGACGTGTCCTATTCAACATATGAGGCAGGTAAAGTAACTACTCCCTCCTATCCATATTACTAAAGTTGTACTATGTGTGTGTCAATTAATATGGATCGGAGGGAGTAGCACAATTGATATGTATCCCACTTCGTCCCTCTTCTTATTACACTTATTTTTGTGGTGGTTCTTGACTGACAATTCCTTTTTTACAGTACATGCTTCAACTGCAGCGTTTCCTTGCTGATGCCAGAGCTACCAATATAATCGCCCCAGACCGCACTCACAAGGTATTTTTTAATACTTGTTCATTTTATATGAGTGACTATTGATTGGCATGTAACTAATATTCTTGCTTTTTTCCTGCAAATGTTTTTTCATGCTATCTTGTATGTTGTAACATTGTAAAGAAGTATGTTTTTCATCCCTCAACTATTATCTGATTGTAACTTTCAACCCTAAAGTCTAAACCGCCTCGACGTTGCTCCCTCAACTATCAATAGTGTGCGGTTTTCATCATTAAAGTGGTTCTGTCCAATCCAAAGCAGTTCTCAATGGCGTGGCGCCTACCTGTTGGCCACATCACCCACCAGTTTCCACCATGTTATCAGTTCCCTTAAAAACAATTCATAAAATTGGTAATAATTTCAATAGATTTTTTAAGAACTCAGAAAACAGGAAATGTTCTAGAGAAAAAAGTTCCGAAAATCACATCTGTTTTTGTATTAAAGAACTTGTAAAAATGTAAAATGCAGGAATAACTCAACTTTATGGAAACAAAAATACTAGGGAGACATCTATTTTCTCTTACAATTTTTTTTGTTTGTCTTAATTTAGTTTTTTATGTTCAAACGTTGAAATAAACATATGGAATATCATGGAGAAAATTTGTGACATGCTAGACATGTGGGTGCAACTGCAATGCGAGCTACATATTTAGGTGCCATGTAATTCGAAATTGTTCTCGAAACCATTATGAGAGATGAATGTTGCATGGTATTGAACTTTTCATAGTGGAGGGTTCAACTTTGGGTAGTTTAGAAGTTTAGTTCTGAAAGCTACATATGTAATAGTCGAGGGATGAAAACTTGCACATTTTCCTAATCTCAATGGCATCAAATGCCTTTGTAGAATTATTTTGCTGTTATGCTTTGTTAGTTGGATAACTGAACTGATTGCCTTTTATTTTGTTTGTACATGGATTGGTCCATCTAGGAAACGCTCATAAAATATTATGGCATATACGATCGTTTGTCGCCAGTCCTCCAAAAGGATAGTGTTCCACTCTTCCTCCGCATCTTCGAGAAGTACAGGGAGTGCTTTGTTTCTGGTTTTGTCATCATTCCACAAACCCTTGACTTAATTATTCTAGAGAATGCCCTGCGTTGTGCTAATCTTGTTTTGGAGGGGAAGTCACCTAAGCTCTGCGGAGTACGTGCCAACCCCAACTACATGACCAGCTTTGGGTACTTCCCCCTCCACCAAGCTGCAGAGTCATTCTCCGTCGAAATGGTTGAGTTACTGTTCCGGTATGGTGCATCGGCCAATCAGCGCACCTCGGGTAATAAAATCATCGAGGGCCTCCTCCCACTCCATGTTGCCATCGAGAACACTTGCCAGCACAAGTATCTGGAGGACAACCTATTAGTTGACGAGAACTACAGGAAGGGGAATTTTGGGTACATCTACAAGCTCATACATCTGCTTTGCCTGCCTGAGATGGTTCGTGTTAAATCCCTCCTCACATACTTTGGTTACATGATAGCAATAAAGAAGTTCAGCTCATCCCAGTTATTTAAATCCACCATTCTTAACAGTGTTTAAGAACTGACAATCTGTGATTTTGTATAGTTCAATTTGTGAGATGGACAGTTTACCTTTTTAAAACATCTGATGTATTTATGTCCATAATACAGGAGGCACCGTTTTTCTTTAATCAATGGGAAATGAGTCTAAGTTTCTCTGCAATTATAAGTTTTAAGTTCATTTTGCTTGCTGATAGAGTTTGATGTCAATGTTATGTATACTATAAGCACTTGAAGTGAAAGTTGTTCTGTGTTGGTGACTTATGCAGAAGATCTTCTTGGACACCACTAGATTGCTTGCAGCTCACACTGATAATGTAGTCGATGAGCTCTGGAAGTACATGGAGCATGGGAAGATTGTCCCTGCAGCTATTCTTCTCCTTGCAGCTCAAAGGCGATTTCGTAAGCTCAATGGTTTTGATATGATCAAGAACCGTATTGATGATTCTATATTCTCCCTGATAAGGGAGGGGTGTGGATTGCAAATTGGTAAAAATACCAAGGCAGCAAAGCAGCGGAAGGAGAAGGAAGTACGTTTCTATAATGCGTTGTTCCTTGTTAGGATAATTCTGAAAGCTGGTGAAGCTCTTGATGCACATATTCAAACTCATTCAGAGGTACCACCTTTTCATTTGATGCATATATTTGTTTTTTCTTGTTTTACCGAATCTTAATATTCTAGTATGTTATGGTTTGGCTTTTGAACCTTAAAGTATTGATCGTAGTGAGAAAATATTATATAACAGTTCCCTTGCTGACCATAACGAAAAGAACAGAGTTTTTTCTTTTTGACTTGCAAGGCAGGTGATCTGCCGAACAGAGTATCTGACTGTTTTTTCTTCTTGTTTTACCAAATCGTCATTGTCATCAGACATCTTTTTTTTCTTGGATTTTTTTTGAATTAATTTTTCTTGGATTTTCTCTGCTATGACATCTTTATAATCAATATCTCCTGAAAATGTGCATTATCAGTATTTCCCTAAGTAATAGTACTAAATCGGTTATTCGGGGGAAGCCATAGAGACACCTAGTTCCATATTGTAGTTGGGTACTATTTACTGATTGAAAAAGGTTGTTGTTACTATAATTTATTTATTTATTTTGAGATGCTTGATTTCTTGACAATACCAATCTTACCAAATGTTGGTGTCACCAAAACTCAAGCATGGCCAAAACGCAGCAATTATCAACTTGCTTAAGTTGATAGACTGATAAACTAATACAAGATAGTAGCAAGCATGGCATCACAACCAAATTAGTAAAAGCCATTCTGATGATCATCCCACTCCCCAACTCATTGGAGGGCTCCTCAACCCATTACTCTCTTCACCACCATGAGCATGATATGAATGATCATCTTCAAAGTCATGATCACCCACATCTTCACCACGCATAGAGATATTTTGATCCAACTCAACTACTTTTCATGGGCATCCATGTCTAAACATCGACATCCCCATGAGCTCAAACCCTGAAGATTTCTTGACAATACCAATCTTACCAAATGTTGGTGTCACCAAAACTCAAGCATGGCCAAAACGCAGCAATTATCAACTTGCATAAGTTGATAGACTGATAAACTAATACAAGATAGTAGCAAGCATGGCATCACAACCCAATTAGTAAAAGCCATTCTGATGATCATCCCACTCCCCAACTCATTGGAGAGCTCCTCAACCCATTACTCTCTTCACCACCATGAGCATGATATGAATGATCATCTTCAAAGTCACGATCACCCACATCTTCACCACGCACAGAGATATTTTGATCCAACTCAACTACTTTTCATGGGCATCCATGTCTAAACATCGACATCCCCATGAGCTCAAACCCTGAAGATTTAATAAGATTACGGATACAGGTGTACTGGCATCTATCTGTAAGCACATTTGAGGTCTGTAGTGGTAGACTGGTAATCTAGTGTTTAAGTCTTTGGCACTCCTGGCCATTTGGGTTTATGGAACAGGTTAGAACATAGCACATGAGTTGAGTAGGATTGGACACTTATCAAGTAAATCAAAACAAGTCAAACCTAATTACCTTTGTTACTGGGTTTATAGAATAATATGCAGGCATCTCATCACGAGGTCCATGGAAAAGTTTCAGCAGTTCTCAAAAGTTATGATGTTGGTCCTCTCGGAAAAGATATTTGCATTGAAGACCTTCAATGGTTCGATTTTTTCATGCCTTGTGCTTCTATGGTTGCTATATCTTGTATCTGTAGACGATTACTTAACAATATTTTGATTCTTTATTTCATATGCTCTTGAAGCTTCCCCTATGACTGTGGAGGGCCGGATGGTGTGTTACATGAACACGATACGTCTGTGTTTCACAGCCACATGAACATGGAACATCTGTGTTTCACAGCCTGGTATGTTAAAGTTACTTCACAAATTTCGCAAAATTGGCTGTAATAATTCTGTCATGGGAAACAGGGGGCACAGATTTGACCAAGGCAGCCATTGGATCACCTACTCCTCAAGCCAAGGAGAAAAATGTAAGGATATTTGAACTTGAGTTCCTCTCGATTTTTCTATCTCTTATTTTGCTGGATGCTGATTATCATTTTTTTTAAGAATTTTGTGTTTTCTGTTTTAATTTCTTTCTGATGTTTACATGCTGAGACTGACAAAATTGTGTTAATATTCATTTGGATGATGAGAGTCACATTCAAGTCTTCAGGCTACATTTTCACGGATAATCCCATATTTTAGTGGTGTGTGTACAAATTCAAGAGTCCTTTGATGGCTAGAGATGAAACTCCTGTTTTAGTTTTTATCAAGAGAACTGATGTTGTGCAAATGATCTTGTATTGTTGTAGTAAAAGTGTATGCATAGGACACACATGCCATTTTTGTTCCTTTTTGTACTCTGAATTACCAACAAAAAAAGAAGAAGAGGAAAATCCGGTCTATGGGAGTTTAGGATCTTGGGCTTGTAGTTTGTACAGTCTGCACCTGCTGTTAAGCACACGGTTTTTGCAGACTAAATGGTAAATCAAAGTGCTTAACCTAGATTGTTTTTTATTTGATTGTTCGTGGCTGATGACATAGGAATCCATATGCAGCCTGTTTTGAACCTCAAGTGGGCCTGTACATGTTGTTTGATCACGTTAAAATATGAATGCTCTGTGTGCGTTGTTGACGGTGATATCTTGATTATGTACGTGTTAAACAGGCCACGACGAAGAAACCACGGGTTAGGCACCTGTATGCAAGAGATCAGTTTTTCCCGGTATGGAGATCAGTGTTAACAGCTCGGTTTATTTCGAAGATCTTTCCGCCCTACACACCGAAAAAAGACTTGCCACTGTATACTTGTGATGGGAGCTCGGAGAAGTTGAGAGCTGAAAGGCACTCTCATATTCTTCTTGGCACGTTGGAGAGAAATTACCCGAGAGTAGCAAGTAAGCCGACGCCCGCAAGTAAGTATCGGTCGAGAAGGTTGTTTGGCACTGCTGCGTCAACTGCCCTGAAGATGCTGAAGCGCGTATGAAGACCCGGGCAGGAAGGTATAATATCTTACTAGCATAGCCCGCGCGGCGACACACTGCGCCCGTTGGTACCATGTGTTCATTTCAATTGTGTTTAGTTTTTGCATTAGTCTTATCTATCTCATATAGCAATTATTGTACATAAAATTGTGGATACAGGGAAAATAAGTAGGAAATAAGCTAATTTATTGGCATCATGCATGTTGCTAAACACGGAAACGCATGTTCATACATCTCCGATAGGATCATTTATTCTTGTCGTGGCACGACTCTACTGCAGTAAGATGAAAGAAATATAGATAATTATTGCTAGATTTCATCATCCTAGTGTGGCCTCCTGCAGGATTAGTGCTCGCGATGAAGTGATAAAGAACTTCTGCGAACGGTTGCCTCCGGCCCATAGACGGCTTGGCACCTGTGTATATAATGATAGGATCTTCACAATGTGGACATGAAAAAGTGTGGATCTGGCGCGCCATGCTCATCATGCACCACACATGCTATCGCTGGAGCTGGACCTCGCAGCTGTAGCCCCACAGGCCATCTGCTTCGATGGTCTGGCGGGCATGAAGTCGACTCAACGGGCGCAAGCTAGAACAGCTGGCGAGTTGGATGGGTTTAAGGCGCGAGAGAGCTCAAAATCAAGAACATCGACGGATTTACCAACGCCGGCGGCGAGAAGACGTGAGCTATCACGGAATGGAGAGCACTAGGGCCGTGAGCTATCAACCACTGGCTGCAGGCATGCTGGCTTAGACCATACGAAGGCCACCGCGCGCGACCGTAGAAGGTCGAAACGGTGACCCGTCTTGCTCAGGATATCCAATGGAGTTATTATCTTTTAAGATAAGGAATAAAGAATGAAGAGAAATCTGAAAACCGCTGCATGTAGAGAGCCAGTCGGCGCATGCACGTGGTCACATTAGAAAAATCCCATCCCATCGCTCCACATGTTGCGTGCTCCACCTGCTGCAAACAAAGAATAGCACCGCCCGACAAACTGGATGTGTGGTTGACCAGGAACTGCTCGCCACCCTAAAGTGCACCTGGCCAGATCCCCACTAATTAATGTGTCATCACCTCATTGGCTATAATATCCCTGCCAAAAACACTCCGAAAAGCCTAAAAAATCCCAGCTAGCAATTTAGAATTAAGAATTTAGAATTAGAATGCAGAATGTCTGAAACTTCTCAAAACCGGAAACAAGTATACAAAAGCTGCCTGATAGAGTATACGTCTAGGAATCGGCCTAGTCCAGTGTCTCTTAGCCCAACAACGACGATGACGTAATCACCATCACTGCGGCTCAACCAGGATTTGATCGAATACTAAGGAGGCAAATGCAGCAGCTAATACGGCGTAAATGCACACTAACTTGGCAGCAAGAACAGTAAATGACACTATACAGACAATATGCCTTTACTCTGAAGATCTGAGGAGGAGCTGCCTTGCCTTTATCCTCCACTCAAACTACTATACAAATTATAATTGTAGAAAGTTTTGAAGCGTAGCGTTGTGAATGGATCACTTGTCCAGCACCCTTCTATATATATATATATATATATATATATATATATATATATATATATATATATATATATATATATATATATATAGGACTGCTAAAGTGAGCCTGAGCGTATAAATTTTATTCTGCGCGCTGCCCACTCATACGAGTGCGCTCCTGTTGTAAGTAACCGACCAGCCACCAGGTGCTTGCGCCAGTTTCTCCACTATGCCAAAACTGATGGTAATAATGGGTCTACTTGTAGTAATACACGCCTGATGCATTACTAGATAGTAATGTTGGATCTATTTATAGTAATATATATACATGATGCATTACTAGCACGTGGTCTCTCCTCTCCAGGTAGAAATTAATGGTAATATTTGGTCCAGTCATAGTAATTCATTACTAGCATTAGGTCTCTCTCCTCCATGTAAAAATCAATGGTAATATTAGGTCCATTTATAGTAATTCATTACTAGCATTAGGTCTCCCCCTCCATGTAAAAATCAATGGTAATATTAGGTCTAGTTATAGTAATTCAAACATGATGCATTACTATCATGGAGTTCTACATGTACGTGAACATGATGCTTTACTTGGTAACACAAGTAATTTTATTACCATATCCCGACCAGTTTTACTACCAATATTTAGGGAGCGTAGTTGGTAACACAAACTATTCTATTACCATATCCTTAACCCGTATTACTACTAAAGCCTAGTTGGTAACGTACATTATTCTATTACCACATCCTTGGCACGTTTTACTACCAACAATTAGGGAGGGTAGTTGCGAGACGTAGGTGAACCTGTGGGACGGTAACGAAATAAATTGCATTACTATTACTGCAGTTGGTTTTACCCTCATTCATTAACGGGCAAGGAGGCCTACTCATGCGGAGCGACCGCGCCTAATTAGGACCAGCGCGCAGGATAAGGAATTTACGCTCTCGCTCAGTTTAGCGCAGCCGTATATATATATATATATATATATATATATATATATATATATATATATATATATATATATATATATATATATAGCACGCGAGATAAATGCAAAGACGCCGGGAAGTGGACGCGCCGTGTCGAGTTACACGGTGATAGCCGCCGTGGGTAGCTCCGCTCGATGGAGGCCACTAGATGCGCCGCGGACGTCGCCCTCGATCCCTTAACAACAACCTTGGTCGGCAGCTATCTGCCTTACCTACCTTACTCGCGGACCCGTTCAGGCGTTCGACGATGATGACCAGTCCATACACGCCGCCGTCGCGGTTCGCCTACATGGCCGAGAACATCTGCCGGACTGCCGGTACAAACCTAGGTACAGATCACCGGCCTCCTCTTCCTGGACGTCAGCGACCTCCAGGCTCCAGTGCCATGCCGAGGTCCTTGATGTACCGCACGGCGCCCCGGACATGAAGTCGCCGCTCACCCGAGCCGCCTCCTCCGCGCTCGAGCCCAACGGCGCTGGCAAAGACCAGACCAAGGACTCGCTAAGGGCTCGAGGCCAACCACCACGCCTGCCACCGCAATTTTGCTGCTCTGGCCGCTGCCGGCGGGCCCATGCAGATAGGTCCTCCGAGCCAGAGGACGGCCTCGTCGGAGAGGCGTGATTCTGGACCATGGTTCAGCCAAACTTATGGTCGACGCCGTATGATTCAACATCCTGCTACATGTGGATCCGCGTCACGCATTGTTTAATATGCAAACAGCTCTCATCATGCATTTTTTAATCAATCATGCACGGATCTTTATGAAAAATGTCCAGAGATCAATGATGTCGAGCGTAGGTTCGGCAGAACCATGGTTCCGTATAACATTTTCGGGCCTCGTCGCTGCCATCGGGGAGGGTGAGTGTGCCATCGCGAGCGCCGACGCCACTGCCAGAGTCAACAGCGTGGCAGCAGGCGCCGCGTGGGAGGGGAAGAGTTCATGCAATCTATGAGCACGCCGTACGGGCGGAGCCCTGCAAGGACCTCCGAGCGGCGTCCAAGCCGACCGTGCCGATGTCGTCGTGTTTGTCGACCATGATGAAAACCACGTCGGAGGCCGCGGTCACGGAGGTCGGTGAATCCACAAGACTCGCTAGACGGTGACCAGGGCCTCCTCCTTGGCCGACGTGTGTATGTACATTGTCACCGCGTACAGACGCCCAACAGCGCTGGCTGAAACTCCATGGTGCTTCTAGGAGAACGGAAGGTGGACTGTAGAAGGCAGGCCCGCGGCTGATCTCGACAGGCCGGGGTGCTGGGGATGGAGCCGCAGTGGAAGATAAGAGAGAAAGAGGGGGAGCGGAGACGGACGGCCGGCGCTCATGGGCACCAGTGATTGCCCATTGGTATCCGTCAGCCGCAGCCTGACGCAACTCACGAGCAAGACCGACACAACCACATTCATGGCCGCCGGCATGGTCTGCACAAATCTTCCTCTGTGCACCTTCCTGTGGGAGGTTCGCCCCCAGAGCGTGTCCGGACGACGGCGTGAACAACTCTGGCTAGGATCGCCGGAGCCGCGAGCGACGCCCACGCCATGTTCGACCGAAGGACAACGTTGGGAGTGTGGAGGGTTTTATAGAGACAAACAACGGTGAAACAAGATTCGACGGGATCCTTCGGGAGACTCGAGGGCTCTCCGATCATCCAGATACCAATCGAAGGCACCGTTCTAAATCAATACGTGTGACGTGTCAACGTCTCAGATCCAACTACTCGCGTGGCAATGTCTCTATTAGCCAACAAACATGGAATGAAAAATATCTAGTACACATGATCACCGATCCATCCAAATAGGAACGGCCCAACCCGACGTAGTCAAATCAAATTTGAAAACCATGCAGTATGATCCATGCAATCAGCAACTACAGAAACAACCTCGGCACACAAAAGACAAACAAGAAGCTAGCGCTAGAGCTACACGACGACTACACAGCAATGAAGCAATGAAGTTTAAAAAATTTAAATCAAAAATCTGAATTCACAAGGCGTTTGTACACCGCCGTGTACCAAAATAATAGCATGTGGCACATCCACAATTCACCATGGGTCACTTTCACCCAAGTGGCTCAAAAAAAAATAAAAAAAATGAAACTCCATGGGCACTAGCACCCACGGTTTATTGATATAGAAGAAGCATCCCTCATGAGAATTCCAGAAATTCGTCCCCGACGTGGATCGAACTCTGGTCGTTGGGTTTACAACCTTGAAGCAAAAACCTTGCCTGGAATAGAGGCTTGGGTACTAGTCCAAGCTTTTGTAACATATACTTCCTCCGTTCCAAATTACTTGTCGTGGAAGTATATAGGAATAGAAGTTGAGTTTGAGTTGCACTAATGTCTTCTGTGCAAATTCACTGTGCAGGTGCGCTGAGACGAGTATCCATTCTCCTGCAGTTAGTCGAGATGGTTATGGATTTGTGTCATTTTGCCCACCACAGATGCTGATCCTTGTCTATTAACGCTCTCAATCTCATTATCATTCTAAAATTGTTGTCTAAGTAGTACTTCCTCCGTTTACAGATACTTCCTCCGTCCCAAAATTCTTGTCTTAAATTCGTCTAGATACGGATGTATCTAATATTAAAACGTGACTTGATACATCTATATTTAGACAAATTTAAGACAAGAATTTTGAGACAGAGGGAGTATAAGATAATTTCTTTTCTTTTTTTGAATTGGAGGTATATAAATACGTTGTGTCCTTTGTTCACTCATTTCAGTCCGTATCTAGTGAATATTGCAATATTCAAAACATCGATATCCTATATTTGTGAACGAAGGGAGTAGTATATATCTTTCCGAGGCTTAGCATGGGCCTGAAGGGTGCAATATATGTCAGTATTCAGCTTGAACCATAACTGTAATTCTTATGTAACCAAGCTCAACGGCAGCCTGAGCAGATGACTCTAATTGATCGCATACAACAAATTTAGACACTACCAAATGTCTGAATGTGCAAGAATTTTTATTTTCCAGGCATCCTTCATCAATTGCTTTGTTTCTTTCTTTCTTAGTTCTACAAAAAAAAATGGTTTCTTTCTTCTAACGAACATGACATCTTTCTTCATTCCTTAAATCAGCTTGTTTATGTTTCTTGGCAACTCTGATGAACCCAGGTGGTAGGATTGGAACTCTTTTCTTTATGGCCTTTGTGGCGTGCTCACGAACTCGTGACTTGTGGTTCAATCACGGTAAACAGTCATAGACCATTGAGGTGCACTGGTACACTGGATCATCATATAGCATATTTAAAAGTGACAAATAAAATCAACATGGTGAAGCCGGCATGGACCGGTGCAGGCAGGGGCTCCGGCTCATTGTCAAAGGCCTCCTTCATCGTCGGTGACCTCTGGCGAGCTCACCGGCATGCTGGCCTCTATCCGCCGCGCACAACGGCCCTGCCATTCGACAGCAAGAGTGGCTATCTCGTGCTTTTGCTCTGTCGTGAGGCTAGCCCACAACGCGCTAGAGCTTGCGGTCATGGCGGAGGTGGTATGGTGAGGAGGAGCAGGAGCGAGGTGGTGTGGTGTGGATTGTGCTGGCACGCCGCTTTAATGCTAACACCGGTGAGAGGCCACCTCTGCTCTGGATCGGTATGAATGTGGCGCTAGCGCTCTGATCGACCATTAGTGGCATGAATGCACGGCAACCGCTTCATGTGGGAGAGGTTTTCGGGTGGGTTCGGAGTGTCCGGCGTGTACGTGGCAACAGTCCGAACGCCTGCAAAGCCATCCCGGTTAGCCTCCATTTTGCGGAAAAACTAACGTCGGGACCAGTCCGCGGACTGATGGAGTTCCGTGTTGAATGGCAAATCGCGTGAGGACTGTTCAGTCCGGACGAATGCAGTCGGTTTAAGGATCCGAGTTCGAGATGCCCTTAGTGAATTTTAAAAAGTTGCGTCCATAAGTTCGAGGACCAAACGCGAATTGAGCGTAGCTCAAATGGTTAGGCTATTTATGGTGGAACCAGTCCACCAAGGTTTATTTCTAGGCTTGACACATGTGCTTGTATTTTTTTGAATTTATTTTGATCCGGCAATGTTCATTTAGTAGGAGGAGTACGAGATGTCCTCAAGGTATATTTTAGAGGTGCTCATAGGGATAAGATGTGTGTATGCAGATTCGGCTGCAGCGGTTAGTGAATCTCTCTCAGGATCGGCAACGGCAACTCCTATTCAGCCCACAGGATCTTCTGCGGCTAATCTACAGACCACCTCATCACCACGTCGCACAGGGCTTCAAAAAGGGGTAATACAACTTGTTGATTACAAGCATATAACTAAATATGGCATGATATGTTCCACAGGCGAACCAGGTGAACCAAATACACGTGAACAAGCTCTTGGTGATGAACGGTGGCAGAAGGCAATGAATGAAGAGTTTATTGCACTAAAGAAAAATAATACATGGCATTTGGTTCCTCCACAGCAAGGTAAAAACTTGATCGATTGCAAGTGGGTATTTCGAATCAAAAGAAAGTCTGATGGAACCATTGATCGCTACAAAGCTAGACTAGTTGCAAAAGGCTTCAAGCAACGGTATGGTATAGACTATGAAGACACGTTTAGTCCAGTTGTAAAAGCTGCAACTATTCGTCTTGTCCTGTCTATTGCTGTTTTCAGGGGCTGGAGTCTCAGACAACTTGACGTACATAACGCGTTTCTCTATGGTGTTCTGGAAGAGGAAGTGTACATGAAGCAACCTCCTGGATTTGAAAGTAAAAGCAACCCCTCTCATGTGTGCAAACTTGACAAGGCACTATATGGTCTAAAGCAAGCTTCACGGGCTTGGTATTCTCGTCTTTGTCACAAAATGCAAACTCTTGGCTTTATTCCTTCAAAGTCTGACACCTCATTGTTTATTTACAACAAGTCCAACACATGCATATTTGTCCTCATATATGTTGATGATATCATTGTGACAAGTTCATCTGATGAAGCGATCACAGGACTGTTGAAAGACTTGGGGCAGACTTTGCTCTAAAGGATCTTGGAGACTTGCATTATTTCCTTGGAATTGAGGTGAAGAAACACAAGGATGGACTTCATCTCTCTCAGGAAAAATATGCCACTGACCTAGTAAAGAAGGCTGGTCTGCAAGGTTGTAAACCTACACCCATCCAGCTCGGAAAAACTATCTCTTATGGAAGGTACACCCTTGAGCCAAGAAGAGAGCACAAAATACAGAAGTTTGGTAGGAGCACTTCAATATCTCACTCTAACCAGATCTGATATTTCTTTTGCTGTCAATAAAGTCTGTCAGTTCCTTCATGCACCCACTACTGTTCATTTGACTGCTGCAAAACGTATAGTAAGATATGTCAAGAATACTTTGAGTGTTGGTCTCAGTTTCAGCAGATCATCTTCTACCCTTGTCAGTGCCTTTTCTGACTCTGATTGGGCAGGATGCTTGGATGACAGGCGTTCAACTGGTGGTTTTGCAATATTTTTTGGGCCTAACTTGATCTCCTAGTGTGCTAGAAAACAAGCAACAGTTTCTAGGTCAAGTACAGAGGCAGAATACAAGGCACTAGCAAATGGCACAGCTGAAATCATTTGGGTGCAGTCCATGCTTAAGGAACTTGGTGTGAAAAGTAAGCAAGCTCCCTGTCTATGGTGTGACAATCTTGGTGCTACCTATCTGTCTGCCAATCCTGTGTTTCATGCAAGAACGAAACATATTGAGATAGATTTTCATTTTGTCCGAGAAAGGGTTGCTCAAAAACAGCTTGATATTCAGTTCATACACTCCAGAGATCAGATTGCAGATGGATTCACAAAGCCATTGCCAACAAGGAGCTTTGAAGCTTTCAAGTATAATCTCAACTTGATGAAGTTGTGATTAAGGGAGGGTGTTAAACATGTCATGTAACGTGCCAATGTGTGCACCGCACCGCACCACCTTTACCTAGCGCATCTCTTCTGATGAGGTTGTTGTAATATAGATTAGATTGGTAGTTGGGTAGTAGGATTCTCTCTTATCTCTACCTAGTTGTAACCAATTCTATCTCTTGTCTTCCAAGTCTCAATCTTTGTAACAACTCATGTATGCGCTGTACCAGGGAGGTGCGCCCCTGCTATTTAACACGAACCCGTCGCCTCCAACGAGGCAAGACGTTTCCGCCATCGCACACTATCCATATTACTAAAGTTGTACTATGTGTGTGTCAATTAATATGGATCGTGGGGAGTAGCACAATTGATATGTATCCCACTTCGTCCCTCTTCTTATTATACTTATTTTTGTGGTGGTTCTTGACTGACAATTCCTTTTTTACAGTACATGCTTCAACTGCAGCGTTTCCTTGCTGATGCCAGAGCTACCAATATAATCGCCCTAGACCGCACTCCCAAGGTATTTTTTAATACTTGTTCATTTTATATGAGTGACTATTGATTGGCATATAACTAATATTCTTGCCTTTTTCCTGCAAATATTTTTTCATGCTATCTTGTATGTTGTAACATTGTAAAAAAGTATGTTTTTCATCCCTCAACTATTATCTGATTGTAACTTTCAACCCTAAAGTCTAAACCGCCTCGACGTTGCTCCCTCAACTATCAATAGTGTGCGGTTTTCATCATTAAAGTGGTTCTGTCCAATCCAAAGCAGTTCTCAATGGCGTGGCGCCTACCTGTTGGCCACATCACCCACCAGTTTCCGCCATGCTATCAGTTCCCTTAAAAACAATTCATAAAATTGGTAATAATTTCAATAGATTTTTTTAAGAACTCAGAAAACAGGAAATGTTCTAGAGAAAAAAGTTCCGAAACTCACATCTGTTTTTGTATTAAAGAACTTGTAAAAATGTAAAATGCAGGAAACTCAACTTTATGGAAACAAAAATACGAGGGAGACATCTATTTTCTCTTACAATTTTTTTGTTTGTCTTAATTTAGTTTTTTATGTTCAAACATTGAAATAAACATATGGAATATCATGGAGAAAATTTGTGACATGCTAGACATGTGGGTGCAACTGCAATGTGAGCTACATATTTAGGTGCCATGTAATTCGAAATTGTTCTCGAAACCATTATGAGAGATGAATGTTGCATGGTATTGAACTTTTCATAGTGGAGGGTTCAACTTTGGGTAGTTTAGAAGTTTAGTTCTGAAAGCTACATATGTAATAGTCGAGGGATGAAAACTTGCACATTTTCCTAATCTCAATGGCATCAAATGCCTTTGTAGAATTATTTTGCTGTTATGCTTTGTTAGTTGGATAACTGAACTGATTGCCTTTTATTTTGTTTGTACATGGATTGGTCCATCTAGGAAACGCTCATAAAATATTATGGCATATACGATCGTTTGTCGCCAGTCCTCCAAAAGGATAGTGTTCCACTCTTCCTCCGCATCTTCGAGAAGTACAGGGAGTGCTTTGTTTCTGGTTTTGTCATCATTCCACAAACCCTTGACTTAATTATTCTAGAGAATGCCCTGCGTTGTGCTAATCTTGTTTTGGAGGGGAAGTCACCTAAGCTCTGCGGAGTACGTGCCAACCCCAACTACATGACCAGCTTTGGGTACTTCCCCCTCCACCAAGCTGCAGAGTCATTCTCCGTCGAAATGGTTGAGTTACTGTTCCGGTATGGTGCATCGGCCAATCAGCGCACCTCGGGTAATAAAATCATCGAGGGCCTCCTCCCACTCCATGTTGCCATCGAGAACACTTGCCAGCATAAGTATCTGGAGGACAACCTATTAGTTGACGAGAACTACAGGAAGGGGAATTTTGGGTACATCTACAAGCTCATACATCTGCTTTGCCTGCCTGAGATGGTTCGTGTTAAATCCCTCCTCACATACTTTGGTTACATGATAGCAATAAAGAAGTTCAGCTCATCCCAGTTATTTAAATCCACCATTCTTAACAGTGTTTAAGAACTGACAATCTGTGATTTTGTATAGTTCAATTTGTGAGATGGACAGTTTACCTTTTTAAAACATCTGATGTATTTATGTCCATAATACAGGAGGCACCGTTTTTCTTTAATCAATGGGAAATGAGTCTAAGTTTCTCTGCAATTATAAGTTTTAAGTTCATTTTGCTTGCTGATAGAGTTTGATGTCAATGTTATGTATACTATAAGCACTTGAAGTGAAAGCTGTTCTGTGTTGGTGACTTATGCAGAAGATCTTCTTGGACACCACTAGATTGCTTGCAGCTCACACTGATAATGTAGTCGATGAGCTCTGGAAGTACATGGAGCATGGGAAGATTGTCCCTGCAGCTATTCTTCTCCTTGCAGCTCAAAGGCGATTTCGTAAGCTCAATGGTTTTGATATGATCAAGAACCGTATTGATGATTCTATATTCTCCCTGATAAGGGAGGGGTGTGGATTGCAAATTGGTAAAAATACCAAGGCAGCAAAGCAGCGGAAGGAGAAGGAAGTACGTTTCTATAATGCGTTCTTCCTTGTTAGGATAATTCTGAAAGCTGGTGAAGCTCTTGATGCATATATTCAAACTCATTCAGAGGTACCATCTTTTCATTTGATGCATACATTTGTTTTTTCTTGTTTTACCGAATCTTAATATTCTAGTATGTTATGGTTTGGCTTTTGAACCTTAAAGTATTGATCATAGTGAGAAAATATTATATAACAGTTCCCTTGCCGACCATAATGAAAAGAACAGAGTTTTTTTCTTTTTGACTTGCAAGGCAGGTGATCTGCCGAACAGAGTATCTGACTGTTTTTTCTTCTTGTTTTACCAAATCGTCATTGTCATCAGACATCTTTTTTTCTTGGATTTTTTTTTGAATTAATTTTTCTTGGATTTTCTCTGCTATGACATCTTTATAATCAATATCTCCTGAAAATGTGCATTATTAGTATTTCCCTAAGTAATAGTACTAAATCGGTTATTCGGGGGAAGCCATAGAGACACCTAGTTCCATATTGTAGTTGGGTACTATTTACTGATTGAAAAAGGTTGTTGTTACTATAATTTATTTATTTATTTTGAGATGCTTGATTTCTTGACAATACCAATCTTACCAAATGTTGGTGTCACCAAAACTCAAGCATGGCCAAAACGCAGCAATTATCAACTTGCTTAAGTTGATAGACTGATAAACTAATACAAGATAGTAGCAAGCATGGCATCACAACCAAATTAGTAAAAGCCATTCTGATGATCATCCCACTCCCCAACTCATTGGAGGGCTCCTCAACCCATTACTCTCTTCACCACCATGAGCATGATATGAATGATCATCTTCAAAGTCATGATCACCCACATCTTCACCACGCATAGAGATATTTTGATCCAACTCAACTACTTTTCATGGGCATCCATGTCTAAACATCGACATCCCCATGAGCTCAAACCCTGAAGATTTCTTGACAATACCAATCTTACCAAATGTTGGTGTCACCAAAACTCAAGCATGGCCAAAACGCAGCAATTATCAACTTGCATAAGTTGATAGACTGATAAACTAATACAAGATAGTAGCAAGCATGGCATCACAACCCAATTAGTAAAAGCCATTCTGATGATCATCCCACTCCCCAACTCATTGGAGAGCTCCTCAACCCATTACTCTCTTCACCACCATGAGCATGATATGAATGATCATCTTCAAAGTCACGATCACCCACATCTTCACCACGCACAGAGATATTTTGATCCAACTCAACTACTTTTCATGGGCATCCATGTCTAAACATCGACATCCCCATGAGCTCAAACCCTGAAGATTTAATAAGATTACGGATACAGGTGTACTGGCATCTATCTGTAAGCACATTTGAGGTCTGTAGTGGTAGACTGGTAATCTAGTGTTTAAGTCTTTGGCACTCCTGGCCATTTGGGTTTATGGAACAGGTTAGAACATAGCACATGAGTTGAGTAGGATTGGACACTTATCAAGTAAATCAAAACAAGTCAAACCTAATTACCTTTGTTACTGGGTTTATAGAATAATATGCAGGCATCTCATCACGAGGTCCATGGAAAAGTTTCAGCAGTTCTCAAAAGTTATGATGTTGGTCCTCTCGGAAAAGATATTTGCATTGAAGACCTTCAATGGTTCGATTTTTTCATGCCTTGTGCTTCTATGGTTGCTATATCTTGTATCTGTAGACGATTACTTAACAATATTTTGATTCTTTATTTCATATGCTCTTGAAGCTTCCCCTATGACTGTGGAGGGCCGGATGGTGTGTTACATGAACACGATACGTCTGTGTTTCACAGCCACATGAACATGGTACATCTGTGTTTCACAGCCTGGTATGTTAAAGTTACTTCACAAATTTCGCAAAATTGGCTGTAATAATTCTGTCATGGGAAACAGGGGGCACAGATTTGACCAAGGCAGCCATTGGATCACCTACTCCTCAAGCCAAGGAGAAAAATGTAAGGATATTTGAACTTGAGTTCCTCTCGATTTTTCTGTCTCTTATTTTGCTGGATGCTGATTATCATTTTTTTATGAATTTTGTGTTTTCTGTTTTAATTTCTTTCTGATGTTTACATGCTGAGACTGACAAAATTGTGTTAATATTCATTTGGATGATGAGAGTCACATTCAAGTCTTCAGGCTACATTTTCACGGATAATCCCATATTTTAGTGGTGTGTGTACAAATTCAAGAGTCCTTTGATGGCTAGAGATGAAACTCCTGTTTTAGTTTTTATCAAGAGAACTGATGTTGTGCAAATGATCTTGTATTGTTGTAGTAAAAGTGTATGCATAGGACACACATGCCATTTTTGTTCCTTTTTGTACTCTGAATTACGAACAAAAAAAGAAGAGGAAAATCTGGTCTATGGGAGTTTAGGATCTTGGGCTTGTAGTTTGTACAGTCTGCACCTGCTGTTAAGCACACGATTTTTGCAGACTAAATGGTAAATGAAAGTGCTTAACCTAGATTGTTTTTTATTTGATTGTTTGTGGCTGATGACATAGTAATCCATATGCAGCCTTTTTTGAACCTCAAGTGGGCCTGTACATGTTGTTTGATCACGTTAAAATATGAATGCTCTGTGTGCGTTGTTGGCGGTGATATCTTGATTATGTACGTGTTAAACAGGCCACGACAAAGAAACCACGGGTTAGGCACTTGTATGCAAGAGATCAGTTTTTCCCGGTATGGAGATCAGTGTTAACAGCTCGGTTTATTTCGAAGATATTTCCGCCCTACACACCGAAAAAAGACTTGCCACTGTATACTTGTGATGGGAGCTCGGAGAAGTTGAGAGCTGAAAGGCACTCTCATATTCTTCTTGGCACGTTGGAGAGAAATTACCCGAGAGTAGCAAGTAAGCCGACGCCCGCAAGTAAGTATCGGTCGAGAAGGTTGTTTGGCACTGCTGCGTCAACTGCCCTGAAGATGCTGAAGCGCGTATAAAGACCCGGGCAGGAAGGTATAATATCTTACTAGCATAGCCCGCGCGGCGACACACCGCGCCCGTTGGTACCATGTGTTCATTTCAATTGTGTTTAGTTTTTGCATTAGTCTTATCTATCTCATATAGCAATTATTGTACATAAAATTGATTTGTGTCATTTTGCCCACCACAGATGCTGATCCTTGTCTATTAACGCTCTCAATCTCATTATCATTCTAAAATTGTTGTCTAAGTAGTACTTCCTCCGTTCACAGATATAAGATAATTTATCTTCTTTTGATTTGGAGGTATATAGATACGCTGTGTCTTTTGTTCACTCGTTTCAGTCCGTATGTAGTGAATATTGCAATATTCAAAACATCTTATTTGTGAACGAAGGGAGTAGTATATATCTTTCTGAGGCTTGACATGGGTCTGAAGGATGCAACATATGTCAGTATTCAGCTTGAACCATGACTCTAATTCTTATGTAACCAAGCTCAACGGCAGCCTGAGCAGATGACTCTAATTGATTGCATACAACAAATTTAGACACTACCAAATGTTTGAATGTGCAAGAATTTTTATTTTCCAGGCATCCTTCATCAATTGCTTTGTTTCTTTCTTTCTTAGTTCTACAAAAAAAATGGTTTCTTTCTTCTAACGAACATGACATCTTTCTTCATTCCTTAAATCAGCTTGTTTATGTTTCTTGGCAATTCTGATGAACCCAGGTGGTAGGATTGGAACTATTTTCTTTATGGCCTTTGTGGCGTGCTCACAAACTCGTGACTTGTGGTTCAATCACGGTAAACGGTCATAGACCATTGAGGTGCACTGGTACACTGGATCATCATATAGCATATTTAAAAGTGGCAAATAAAATCGACAAGCCGGCATGGACCAGCACGGGCAGGGGCTCCGGCTCATTGTCGAAGGCCTCCTTCATCGTCGTTGACCTCCGGCGAGCTCACCGGCATGCTGGCCTCTATCTGCCGTGCACAACGGCCTTGCCATCCGACCTGTAGACGGGAAAGTTTGCAATACAATAATCGTTGTATTGATGGGGTGCTGGTGCACGTATATATATTATAAGGGAAGGCCTCTACCTCAACTATACAAGACTAGGAGGTGGGCCACAAATCCAATACACGTGCAATACAAAACACATACTCAACACCCCCCGCAGTCGAAGCACCGCCGGAGACACAGAGACTGGACCGAAACTCCTCGAAGACGGGAGTAGGCAATCCCTTAGCCATCACATCAGCAAACTGTTGCGTCGTCGGCACGTGGAGAACCCGAACACGGCCAAGAGCAACCTGCTCGCGCACGAAGTGAATATCGAGCTCAATATGCTTCGTCCGTCGATGGTGCACCGGGTTGGCGGAGAGGTAGACCGCGCTGACGTTATCGCAGTAGACAAGGGTGGCCTTGTGGACATCACAAAGCAACTCCTGGAGCAGTTGACGTATCCAAGAGCACTCGGCCACGACGTTGGCCACGACGCGATACTCTGCCTCGGTGCTGGAGCGGGAGACCGTGGGCTGCCGCTTCGATGACCAAGAGATCAACGAGGGCCCAAGGTAGACGTAGTAGCCCGACGTGGAGCGTCGCGTGTCAGGGCAGCCAGCCCAGTCAGCATCCGAGTAGGCCACGAGGTCGGTGGAGGCGGAGGCCATCAGGGTGAGTCCCAAGGACATGGTGCCGCGTATGTAACGGAGAATACGCTTCACCAGAGTCCAGTGAGAGTCACGCGGGGCGTGCATATGGAGGCACACAGGCTGAACAGCGTATTGCAGGTCAGCACGAGTCGACGTCAAGTACTGTAAAGCACCGACAATAGAGCGATAAAATATGCTCCATCGAACGCGAGAGACCCCTCCAGAGCAGAGACCTTCGCTTTCGTGTCGACAGGGGTGGGCACCGGCTTGCAGTTAAGCATACCAGCACGCTCAAGGAGCTCATGGGCGTACTTCTGCTGATGCAGAAAGAAACCATCAGCCCGGCGGATCACCTTGATGCCGAGAAAGTAGTGCAGGGTCCCCAAGTCCTTGAGGGCGAACTCATCACGAAGACGAGCAGTCAGCCGCTGAAGGAGATCGGGGGTGGACGCCGTGAGGATGATGTCGTCAACGTAGAGCAGCAAATATGCAGTGTCAGTTCCCTGATGATTGCTACGTCTTAAGCTTGCGTTGGTTTTCCCCGAAGAGGAAGGGATGATGCAGCAGAGTAGCGTAAGTATTTCCCTCAGTTTTTGAGAACCAAGGTATCAATCCAGTAGGAGGCCACGCTCAAGCCCCTCGTACCTGCACAAGATGATAGCTACTCGCAACCAATGCGATTAGGGGTTGTCAATCCCTTCACGGTCACTTACGAGAGTGAGATCTGATAGATATAATATTTTTGGTATAAAGATGCTGTAACACCCCCAGATGATAACCCTGTCATCAAGCTAATTAATGGTTCATGTGCGCATTTTTCACTAAGTCAAAATGCCGCTTGTCCCAAACCCAACTTCAAATTCATACTTGAAATAAAGCAAATATTTATTTCTTCAAATTGCAAAACTAAAATGTTCGTCATCTAGAAAATATTTCAAAACAAATGTTGGTAAGGAAAACAGCATCATCTTCAACTCATATGGGCCTAAGCATTTAAAACAGTGCCAAAACGACACTTTAAATGCCCTATTCTTTTTTCAAAAAATTCAAATGAATTTCAAACTTGCCTAAACTTTTTGTGGAAGTGTCTAAAATCACCAGGGATTTAATGGCACCCTTCCCAAGTTTTTCCCGAGTCAATAGACTTTCCAAGTAATTCATTTCCTCTCTCTGTTATTTAATAAAAAGAAAAACAAGGCAGCCCACTCCGCACATGGGCCATGAGTGCACAGTGTGCCGGCCCAGCCCACCTCCCATCTCCATCTCCTCTGTTCACAGAAGCCCCCGTGGACGCCGGGCGCACGTCCATGGCGCCGTTCTCCACGCGGCGTTCATCCATCGATGCCCCGAGAGGATAAGAGACCACCCTCCCCCTCGAACCCTAGGACGCCCCTGCCTCTCCCCCCTTCCTCCTCGTGCCGCGCCTCGCTCTCCCTCGACGCGCCCGCTCGCCCGAGCTCGCGTACGCCATGGCCGTCGACGCCATCGCAGCCATCGTGCTCCCCGCGCCGTACGAATTTTTCTCGAAGCATCCTCGTCGTCGTCTCCTTCGTCCCCGACCATTGAATCAAGCCGGGAGGGCCCGTACGCTCGCCATCAAGCTCGTCGTCACTGCGTACATCATCGTCGCCGCCGTTGATTGCCGCCACTTCGACCGTACCCGGCCCCACCGACCACTGTGTCGTGACCGCTGTGAGAACCCGCATCGAACCCCTCTTGCCTTGTCCCTGAATTCGAGCTCGAGCGTGTTCCTCCGCAATCACCGTAGCTTGCCGTCCATAATGTCCGTTGAGCCTGATGTTGCCATGCTGCCCAGACCTCGGCAGTGATGCGCACGAGCTACTGAAGCTTGCAGGAGGCCGTAGCGCTCTTTATCGCTCCCGCTAGTGCATCATAGAGCCGTTGCCGCTTGCATCCGAGTCGCCGCCACCCCTGTAGCTCGTCCAGTGCATGGCGTGGCTGCGCCCTTGCGACGCCCGCGCGTGCGCGTGCGCGTGCCGCGCCTTGGCCGCGCCCGTGCGCGTCGTGCCTGTTGTTCACGCTGCTGCGCTGCCCCTCTGCTTCCCCATTGCCGCTGCTGTTCGCTGCCTACTGCCGCTGCTCTGCCTGTACTGCTGCAGCTACAGTTACTGTAGCGCTAGCTAGCTTTTCTAATTCTACGATGATTAACCCATTAGATAGCCCCTAAACTCCAGCAAAACAATTGTTAACAAGACTAAAAAAATTATGGGAAGATAGTACACTTGACAAGGTTCAAAACGTTCCATTTGATCAAATTCAAAAGGTGTAAGGATTAAATGCAATGAAAATGACAAAAGTCTATATTCTGTTAACAAAAAACCAAAAAACAGTTTTATTTTCATAGCTACTTTAGTGCTCTTGTTGTTCAAGCAAATGAACTCTAATATGGATGTAATTGGTACTAACATGTAGATCACAGAAAAGTACTCAAAATTGATATAAGGCACTAACTCATAGGATGTACAGAACAATAGTTGTAGTCTTTTGAAAACAGCCAAGTGATGTTTAAAAAACTGTCGAATTCTCAGACTTGGCAAAATTTCAGGGATTTCTAGAATATTGGTTAAAACTTTAGAAATTCATTTAAAATAAACCGTAGCTCGGATGAAAAAGTTTTATACATGAAAGTTGCTCAGAACAACGAGACAAACCGGAATACGCTCTCCGTTCATCTGTCACATGCCCCTAGCATAGCGAATATCGAACCTTTCCCCTCCGGTTCGTCTGTCCGAAAATGCAAACTTCGGGAAATCTTTCCCGGATGTTATCCCCCTTCGCCGGTAGCGTGTAGTGCCGCGTTAGAACACCCCTAACACCGCTTTTCGTCTTGTCATGCATAGTATTGCACTTGTTTGCTCTGAATTTACTGTTTCTTCCCCCTCTTCTCTCCGGTAGACCCCGAGACCGCTGCTAAGGCCCCGGTGATCGACTACGTCGACGATGACCCCTCCTTGCCAGAGCAACCAGGCAAGCAAACCCCCCTTGAGCATTCCGATATCGCCTATTTCTTTTCCTCTCATGCTTGCATTAGAACTGCTACTGCTTTCTGTATGATCCTACTCTGATGCATAGCCTGTTGTTGTTACCTGATTTTATACCTTGCCTGCTTATCCTAAACTGCTTAGTATAGGTTGGTTAGAGATCCATCAGTGACCCCACCTTGTCCCAGTTGCCCCGCTTTATGTTCGATGACTCGATCAACGTGATCGACGTCCAGGCCCCGACACCGCACATCACCCCCCTAGTTGTACAACTCTGCAGAGTTACCATCGAGTGCCGAGGGTGGAACCTCTTACATCACTCCTGATGAGATCTCTGTAGTGTAGCTATACGGTCGAGGTCATCGAGGGTGATTTCCTCCTTAACCACTTCCGTTACCGCTCTGTTGTGCAACCCCTCAAGTGTGAACCTCGAGGGTGGATCCTCTTACGTTCACCTTGATGATAACATCGAGTGGGATTCACCGGGGGTGATTCCTCGGGTTTTCCCCTTGGTGTTAGACACACAGTTACTATGGTTACTATGACTTTACACTGAGCCATGATACTAAAGACGGGTCGACCCTGAGGGGTACCCGCGCGAGCTTAATAGCGAGTGATGTGGAGTCGGGTTGACCTGGAAGGTGCCCGCGAGATACTTACGAGGCGTGACCAGGCATTCTTAGCCCTTGCCGCAAGTACTCGAGACGGGGCGACGGGGTCACATCAATCGTGAGTCTCTGCTCGTTACCGCGTGATCCTAATCCACTACGATTTGGATATTTGATCTGAGGGGCCTCCGGCCTGATAGCACTAACCATCACGTGGGCATAGTATGGGCGTTCTGCGTCGTATACATCAGCCGAAGCTTAATAGACGTCAGCGACTGAGCGGCGCGCGCCGGGTTGGACTGGTAAGCACCTACCTTGTTGAAGGAGGTAGCTAGGTCTGCTCACCGGTCGCGTACGCAACGTGCAGCGACTGAGCGGCGCGCGCCGGGTTGGACTGATAACACTACTGCTACTTTACTTTATGCTACTCTACTCCCTCCTGTTTGCTACAAGATGGTGGTTTCCAGAAGATGCTAGTCTTCGATAAGCTAGGCTTTCCCCTTCCCTTCTGGCATTCTGCACTTTAGTCCACAGATACAACCCATTCCTTTGATACAGATACATACTTAGTTTAGATCTAATGTAAGTCTTGCGAGTACTTTGGATGAGTACTCACGGTTGCTTTGCTACTTCCTTTTCCCCCATACCCGATTGTTGCGACCAGATGACGGATCCCAGGAGTCAGACGACGCCACTGATGACTACTACTACCCGGAGGATGCCTACTACTACGTGAAGACTGCAGACGACTAGGAGTAGTTAGGAGGTTCCCAGGCAGGAGGCCTTGCCTTTTCGATCGTTGCTGCTTTTGTGCTAGCCTTCTTAAGGCAACCTTGTTTAGCTCATGTCTGTACTCAGATATTGTTGCTTCCGCTGACTCTTGTGTTTTCGAGCTTATGTATTCGAGCCCTCGAGGCCCCTGGCTTGTAATATAAAGCTTGTATTATTTTAATTTGTGTCTAGAGTTGTGTTGTGATATCTTCCCGTGAGTCCTTGATCTTGATCGTACACATTTGCGTGTATGATTAGTGTACGGTCAAATCGGGGGCGTAACAGATGCAAAATAAAAAGTAAAGGCAAAGTAAAAACAAAGCAAGATTAAAGTGATGGAGATTGATATGATGAGAATAGACCAGGGGGCCATAGAGTTTCACTAGTGGCTTCTCTCAAGAGTATAAGTATTCTACGGTGGGTGAACAAATTACTGTTGAGCAATTGACAGAATTGAGTATAGTTATGAGAATATCTAGGCATGATCATGTATACAGGCATCACGTCCGTGACAAGTAGACCGAAACGATTCTGCATCTACTACTATTACTCCACTCATCGACCACTATCCAGCATGCATCTAGAGTATTAAGTTAAAAACAGAGTAACGCCTTAAGCAAGATGACATGATGTAGAGAGATAAATTCATGCCATATGAAATAAACCACATCTTGTTATCCTCGATGGCAACGATACAATACGTGCCTTGCTGCCCCTTCTGTCACTGGGAAAGGACACCGCAAGATCGAACTCAAAGCTAAGCACTTCTCCCATGGCAAGAACTACCAATCTAGTTGGCCAAACCAAACGGATAATTTGAAGAGACTTGCAAAGATAATCAATCATACATAAAAGAATTCAGAGAAGATTCAAATATTATTCATAGACAGACTTGATCATAAACCCACAATTCATCGGTCTCAACAAACACACCGCAAAAAGAATATTACATCGAGTAGATCTCCACAAGAGAGGGGGGGGACTTTGTATTGAGATTCAAAGAGAGAGAAGAAGCCATCTAGCTACTAACTATGGACCCGAAGGTCTGAGGTAAACTACTCACACTTCACCAGAGAGGCTAGGATGATGTAGAAGCCCTCCGTGATGACGGCCCTCTTCGGGCGGAGCTCCGGAACAGGCCCCAAGATGGGATCTCGTGGATACAGAAAGTTGCAGCGGTGGAATTAGGTTTTTGGATCCTCTTCTGATCGTTTGGGGGTACGTAGGTATATATAGGAGGAAGGAGTACGTCGGTGGAGCACTGAGGGGCCCATGAGGCAGGGGGCGCGCCCTTGGGGGGGCGCGCCCTTGGGGGGGCGCCCCCCACCCTCACGACCTCCTCTTTGACTCCTTGGAGTAGGGTCCAAGTATCCTGGATCATGTTCGGTGAGAAAATCACGTTCCCGAAGGTTTTATTCTGTTTGGACTCCGTTTGATATTCCGTTTCTTCGAAACACTGAAAGAGGCAAAAAACAGCAATTCTGGGCTGGGCCTCCGGTTAATAGGTTAGTCCCAAAAATAATATAAAAGTGGAAAATAAAGCCCAATATAGTCCAAAATAGTAGATAATATAGCATGGAGCAATCAAAAATTATAGATACATTGGAGACGTATCAGGCATCCCCAAGCTTAATTCCTGCTCGTCCTCGAGTAGGTAAATGATAAAAAAGAGAATTTTTGATGCGGAGTGCTACTTGGCATAATTTCAATGCAAATCTTCTTAATTGTGATATGAATATTCAGATTAGAAAGATTCAAGGCAAAAGTTTATATTGACATAAAAATAATAATACTTCAAGCATACTAACAAAGCAATTATGTCTTCTCAAAATAACATGGGCAAAGAAAGTTATCCCTACAAAATCATATAGTCTGGCTATGCTCCATCTTCACCACACAAAGTATTTAAATCATGCACAACTCCGATGACAAGCCAAGCAATTGTTTCATACTCTAACTTTTTCAATCTTCACGCAATACATGAGCGTGAGCCATGGATATAGCACTATAGGTGAAATAGAATGGTGGTTGTGGAGAAGACAAAAAGGAGGGGAAGATAGTCTCACATCAACTAGGCATATCAACGGGCTATGAAGATGTCCATCAATAGATATCAATGTGAGTGAGTAGGGATTGCCATGCAACGGATGCACTAGAGCTATAAGTATATGAAAGCTCAAAAATAAACTAAGTGGGTGTGCATCCAACTTGCTTGCTCATGAAGACCTAGGGCAATTGAGGAAGCTCATCATTGGAATATACAAGCCAAGTTCTATAATGTAAAATTCCCACTAGTATATGAAAGTGATAACATGAGAGACTCTCTACTATGAAGATCATGGTGCTACTTTGAGGCACAAGTGTGGTAAGAGGATAGTAACATTGTCCCTTCTCTATTTTTCTCTCATTTTTATTTATTTATTTATTTATTTATTTTGGGCCTTTTCTCTCTTTTTTATGGCTTCTTTTCTTTCTCTTTTTATTTGGGCTTCTCTGGCCTCTTTTATTTATTTTTCGCCCGGAGTCTCATCCCGACTTATGGGGGAATCATAGTCTCCATCATTCTTTCCTCACTTGGGACAATTCTCTAATAATGATGATCATCACACTTTTATTTTTCTTACAACTCAACAATAACTCGATACTTAGAACAAAATATGACTCTATATGAATGCCTCCGGCGGTGTACCGGGATATGCAATATGACAATGATGGAGTGTGTCATGATAAACGGAACGGTGGAAAGTTGCATGGCAATATATCTTGGAATGGCTATGGAAATGCCATAATAGGTAGGTATGGTGGCTGTTTTGAGGAAGGTATATGGTAGGTGTATGATACCGGCGAAAGGTGCGCGGTATTAGAGAGGCTAGCAAAGGTGGAAGGGTGAGAGTGCGTATATCCATGGACTCAACATTAGTCATAAAGAACTCATATACTTATTGCAAAAATCTAGAAGTTATCAAAGCAAAGTATTATGCGCATGCTCCTAGGGGGATAGATTGGTAGGAAAAGACCATCGCTCGTCCCCGACCGCCACTTATAAGGAAGACAATCAATAAATAAATCATGCTCCGACTTCATCACATAACGGTTCACCATACGTGCATGCTACAGGAATCACAAGCTTTAACACAAGTATTCTTTAAATTCACAACTACTCAACTAGCATGACTTTAATATTATCACCTCCATATCTCAAAACAATTATCATGCTTCAATCTTTTCTTAGTATTCAACACACTCAAAAGAAAGTTTCACAAATCTTGAATACCAAGCATATTATTATTAAGCAAATTACCATGCTATTAAGAGACTCTCAAAAATAATTTAAGTGAACCATGAGAGATCGATAGTTTCTTTAAAACAAATCCACCACCGTGCTCTAAAAGATCTAAGTGAAGCACATAGAGCAAAATTATAACACTCAAAAGATATAAGTGAAGCACATAGAGCAAAATTATAACACTCAAAAGATATAAATGAAGCACATAGAGCAAAACTACTTAGCTCAAAAGATATAAGTGAAGCACATAGAGCAAAACTACTTAGCTCAAAAGATATAAGTGAAGCACATAGAGTATTCTATCAAATTTTAATTCATGTATGGCTCTCTCAAAAGGTGTGTACAGCAAGGATGATTGTGGCATACTAAGACACAAATAATACAAGACGCTCCAAGCAAAACACATATCATGTTGGTGAATAAAAATATAGCTCCAAGTAAATTACCGATGGAAGTGGACGAAAGAGGGGATGCCTTCCGAGGCATCCCCAAGCTTTGACTTCTTGGGGTCCTTGGATTATCTTGGGGGTGCCATGGGAATCCCCAAGCTTAGGCTCTTGCCACTCCTTGTTCCATAATCCATCAAAAGAATTCACCCAAAACTTAAAAACTTCACAACACAAAACTCAAAATAGAAAACTCGTGAGCTCCGTTAGCGAAAGAAAACAAAAGACCACTTCAAGGTACTGTAATGAACTCATTTTTTATTTATATTGGTGTTAAACCTACTGTATTCCAACTTCTCTATGGATTAAAAACTATTTTACTGACCATAGATTCATCAAAATAAGCAAACAACACACGAAAAACAGAATCTGTCAAAAACAGAACAGTCTGTAGTAATATGTAGCTAGCGCAAGATATGGAACCCCAAAAATTCTAAAATAACTTTCTGGACCTGAGGAATTTATCTATTAATCATATGCAAAAATAATTAACTAAATAGCACTCTTCAAATAAAAATGACAGCAGTTTTCGTGAGCGCTAAAGTTTCTGTTTTTTACAGCAAGTTCAACAAGATTTTCCCCAAGTCTTCCCAACGGTTCTACTTGGCACAAACACTAATTAAACACAAAAAACACAACCAAAACAGAGGCTAAATAATTTATTTATTACTAAGCAGGAGGAAAAAGCAAGGAATAAAAATAAAATTGGGTTGCCTCCCAACAAGCGCTATCGTTTAACGCCCCTAACTAGGCATAAAAGCGAGGATAGATCTAGGTATTGCCATCTTTGGTAGGCAATCCATAAGTGGCTCTCATAATAGTTTCATATGGCAATTTTATTTTATTTCTTGAAAAGTGTTCCGTGCCCTTTTTTAATGGAAATTGAAATATAATATTCCCTTCCTTCATATCAATAATCGCACCAACCGTTCTAAGGAAAGGTCTATCAAGAATAATAGGGCAAGAAGGATTGCAATCTATATCAAGAACAATGAAATCTACGGGCACATAATTCCTATTTGCAACAATAAGAACATCATTAATCCTTCCCATAGGTTTCTTAATAGTGGAATCCGCAAGATGCAAGTTTAGAGAGCAATCATCAAAATTACGGAAATCTAGCAAATCACACAAAGTCTTGGGAATAGTAGAGACACTAGCACCCAAATCACACAAAGCATAAAACTCATGATCTTTAATTTTAATTTTAATAGTTGGTTCCCACTCATCATAGAGTTTTCTAGGGATAGAAACTTTCAACTCAAGTTTTTCTTCATAAGATTGCATCAAGGCATCAACAATATGTTCGGTGAAGGCTTTATTTTGACTATAAGCATGTGGAGAATTTAGCATGGATTGCAACAAGGAAATACAATAAATTAAAGAGCAACTTTCATAATTAAATTCCTTGAAATCCAATATAGTGGGTTTAGCAACATCTAGATTTTTATTTCTTTCAATCCCACTTTCATCAATTTCATCATTAAGATCTAAATACTCCGAATTTTTAGAAAGCTTTCTAGGTAAAGGAAGATCATATTTAGTTTCATCAAGATTCATATTGCAAAACAAAGATTTAATAGGGGACACATCAATAACTTTTAGATCTTCATCTTGATTTTCATAGGAATTGGAGGAACACGCTTTAATAAAGGCATCTTTGGAAGCACGCATCCTAGCGGTTCTTTCCTTGCACTCATCAATGGAAATTCGCATGGCTTTGAGAGACTCATTAATATCATGCTTAGGAGGAATAGATCTAATCTTTAAAGAATCAATCTCAAGAGAAATTCTATCAACGTTCCTAGCCAAATCATCAACTTTAAGCAATTTCTCTTCAAGCAAAGCATTAAAATTCTTTTGTGAATTCATAAACTCTTTTAACACTATTCTCAAATTTAGAGGGCATCTTATTATAATTTCCATAGGAGTTATTGTAGGAATTCCCATAATTATTAGAAGGATTACTAGGATATGGCCTAGGATTAAAATTCCCTCTATAAGCGTTGTTACCAAAATTATTCCTACCAACAAAATTCACATCCATAGATTCATTGTTATTCTCAATCAAAGTGGACAAAGGCATATCATTAGGATCAGAAGAAACACTCTTAGTAGCAAATAATTTCATAAGTTCATCCATCTTTCCACTCAAAACATTGATTTCTTTTATCGCATGCACTTTTTTATTAGAAGATCTTTTAGTATTCCATTGAGAATAATTAACCATAATATTATCTAGGAGTTTAGTAGCATCTCTTAAAGTGATTTCCATAAAAGCGCCTCCCGCGGCCGAATCTAAAAGATTTCTAGAAGCAAAATTCAATCCGGCATAAATTTTTTGTATAATCATCCACAAATTCAAACCATGAGTAGGGCAATTAGGTATCATTAATTTCATTCTCTCCCAAGCTTGTGCAACATGTTCATGATCAAGTTGTTTAAAGTTCATAATATCATTTCTAAGAGAGATGATCTTAGCGGGAGAGAAATACTTAGAGATAAAAGCATCTTTGCACTTGTTCCATGAATCAATACTATTTTTAGGCAAAGACGAAAACCAAGCTTTAGCACGATCTCTAAGCCAAAAAGGAAATAGCTTCAATTTAACGACATCATTATTGACATCTTTTTTCTTTTGCATATCACATAAATCAACGAAGCTATTCAGATGAGTAGCGGCATCTTCACTAGGAAGGCCGGCGAATTGATCTTTCATAACAAGATTCAACAAAGCAGTATTAATTTCACAAGATTCAGCATCGGTAAGAGGAGCAATCAGAGTGCTAAGGAAATCATTATTATTGGTATTGGTGAAGTCACACAATTTGGTAGTATCTTAAGCCATCGCGACAAACAAGCAATCTAACACACAAGCAAACAAAAAGCAAGCAGGCAAAAGAGGCAAATAGAGAGGAGGATAGAGAGAGAGGGGGGTGAATAAAACGGCAAGGGTGAAGTGGGGGAGAGGAAAACGAGAGGCAAATGGCAAATAATGTAATGCGAGAGATAGGGATTGTGATGGGTACTTGGTACATTGACTTTTTGCGTAGACTCCCCGGTAACGGCGCCAGAAATCCTTCTTGCTACGTCTTAAGCTTGCGTTGGTTTTCCCCGAAGAGGAAGGGATGATGCAACAGAGTAGCGTAAGTATTTTCCTCAGCTTTTGAGAACCAAGGTATCAATCCAGTAGGAGGCCACGCTCAAGTCCCTCGTACCTGCACAAAATGATAGCTACTCGCAACCAAGGCGATTAGGGGTTGCCAATCCCTTCACGGTCACTTACGAGAGTGAGAACTGATAGATATAATATTTTTGGTATAAAGATGCAAAATAAAAAGTAAAGGCAAAGTAAAAACAAAGCAAGATTAAAGTGATGGAGATTGATATGATGAGAATAGACCCGGGGGCCATAGGTTTCACTAGTGGCTTCTCTCAAGAGCATAAGTATTCTACGGTGGGTGAACAAATTACTGTTGAGCAATTGACAGAATTGAGCATAGTTATGAGAATATCTAGGCATGATCATGTATATAGGCATCACGTCCGTGACAAGTAGACCGAAACGATTCTGCATCTACTACTATTACTCCACTCATCGACCGCTATCCAACATGCATCTAGAGTATTAAGTTAAAAACAGAGTAACGCCTTAAGCAAGATGACATGATGTAGAGAGATAAATTCATGCAATATGAAATAAACCCCATCTTGTTATCCTCGATGGCAACGATACAATACGTGCCTTGCTGCCCCTTCTGTCACTGGGAAAGGACACCGCAAGATCGAACCCAAAGCTAAGCACTTCTCCCCATGGCAAGAACTACCAATCTAGTTGACCAAACCAAACGGATAATTCAAAGAGACTTGCAAAGATAACCAATCATACATAAAAAAATTCAGAGAAGATTCAAATATTATTCATAGATAGACTTGATCATAAACCCACAATTCATCGGTCTCAACAAACACACCGCAAAAAGAAGATTACATCGAATAGATCTCCACAAGAGAGGGAGAGAACTTTGTATTGAGATTCAAAGAGAGAGAAGAAGCCATCTAGCTACTAACTATGGACCCGAAGGTCTGAGGTAAACTACTCACACTTCATCAGAGAGGCTAGGATGATGTAGCAGCCCTCCGTGATGACGGCCCTCTTCCGACGGAGCTCCGGAACAGGCCCCAAGATGGGATCTCATGGATACAGAAAGTTGCGGCGGTGGAATTAGGTTTTTGGCTCCTCTTCTGATCGTTTGGGGGTACGTAGGTATATATAGGAGGAAGGAGTACGTCGGTGGAGCACCGAGGGACCCACGAGGCAAGGGGCGCGCCCCCCATCCTCGTGACCTCCTCTTTGACTCCTTGGAGTAGGGTCCAAGTCTCCTGGATCACGTTCGGTGAGAAAATCACGTTCCCGAAGGTTTTATTCCGTTTGGACTCTGTTTGATATTCCGTTTCTTCAAAACACTGAAATAGGCAAAAAAATAGCAATTCTGGGTTGGGCCTCCGGTTAATAGGTTAGTCCCAAAAATAATATAAAAGTGGAAAATAAAGCCCAATATAGTCCAAAACAGTAGATAATATAGCATGGGGCAATCAAAAATTATAGATACGTTGGAGACGTATCAATGATACACAAAGAGTGAGGCATCGGAGCGAGTGGACCGAAAGCCCAGAGACTGCATGAAGGCTGTGATACGCTGGTACCAAGCCCGAGGTGCCTGCTTCAACCCGTACAGGGAGCGGGAGAGCAAGCACACGAAGTCGGGGTGCTCGGCGTCGACGAAACCAGTAGGCTTCTCATAGAACACCTGCTCGGCGAGATGACTGTGCAAGAAGGCGTTGGAAACGTCCAACTGATGAACAGGCTAGGCGCGCGAGACGGCCAGCTGAAGGATGGTGCGGATCGTGCCCGGTTTTACAACCGAGGCGAAAGTGTCGGTGAAGTCCATGCTCGCGCGCTGCATAAAACCACGAACCAACCATCGAGCCTTGTAACGCTCGAGAGAACCGTCTGGGCGAGTCTTGTGGCGAAACACCACTTGCCAGAGATGATGTTTGCACGAGGGGGTCGCGGAACAAGCTTCCACGTGCGGTTGCGCTGTAAGGCGTCGAACTCCTCCTGTATCGCAGCTAGCCAGTGGGGATCCCAAAGGGCAGCAGGAGTGGAGGTGGGGACGGGTGATGGCGTCGATGTCGAGGCGGTGCACACATAGTCGTCAGCGGAGTAGCGCGTACTGGGCCGAAGCACTCCTGCTCGAGCACGGGTAGTGACGCCAAGTGACGGGGCAGTAGGGCCGGCGGGTGCCGTGGCGGCAGGGGCCACGGTGGTGGGGGCACCCGGTGCGGCGGCGGGGGCTGCGGTGGTGGGGGCACCCGGTGCGGCGGCAGGGGCCGCGGCGGCGGCGGAAGCAGAGGCCGCGGCTGCGGCAGAGGCCGGGGCCACGGCGGCAGCAGCGGGGTCACGACGGCGGAAGAGGTGACGGGCGAGGTTGACGTTGAGCCACTCGCAGGCGTGGCGGGCGGGGTGCCGGGCTCAACCTCGTATGAGGGAGACGGGGACCCGGGGGCCCGGGCAGACTCGACCTCGGGGAAGGGAGTCACGAAGCCAGGTGGTGGCGGCATAGGGCGTCGTGCCGGGGGCGCCGCCGCGCATCGCTCCACGAAGGGGGCGCGGGGGCCTGCGCCGAAGCCGGAGGAACCTGAAAAAAAGGGAACACCGTCTCGACAAAGTACACATGCCTCAAGGTGTACACACGATGAGTGACAGGATCATAGCACCGGTAACCTTTGGTATTAGGAGGGTAGCCAAGGAAGACGCATGGGACGGATCGTGGTGCGAGCTTGTGTGGCGTGGTGGACGCGGTGCTAGGATAACAGAGACACCCGAAGATGTGGAGACCATCATAGGACGGTGGTGTGCCGAAGAGAAGGTGGTGAGGGGCGTAGTTCCACCGAGGGCGACACAGACGAATGTTAACTAAGAGAGTGGCGGTAGCGAGGGCATCGGGCCAAAACCGAGCGGGCACGTTAGAGTGAAAGAGTAACGTGCGAACACAGTCATTAAGAGTGCGGAGAATGCACTCAGCGCGACCATTCTGCTGGGAAGTGTAGGGGCAAGTCAAACGAAAGATGGTGCCATGAGAGGCGAGAAGTGTGCGAAGAGCGACGTTGTCAAACTCTTTTCCGTTATCAGTTTAGAGTGTGAGTATGGGGCGACCGAACTGGGTGGTGACATAGGAATAAAAGGCGGTGAGTGTGGATAAAGCATCGGATTTACGACGAAGGGGAAACGTCCACACATAATGAAAGTAATCATCTAAAATCACCAAGTAGTATAGATAGCCCGTGTTACTCGCAACAGGAGATCTCCAAACATCACTATGAAATAATTGAAACGGAAAAGTGGAAACTGAAGAAGACGCACTAAAGGGAAGACGAACGTGCTTGCCTAAGCGACAAGCCTCACAGGAGTGCTCGACGAGCTTATCACATGAGAAGGAGAAACTCCTAAGGATTTGACGTAAGACGGTGTGGTTGGGGTGACCCAAGCGAGCGTGCCAAAGGTCAACGCCGGCGGCGAGAGCAACAGGTGTGGAGGTGGAGGCGTCGGCGTGCATGGGGTAGAGCTCATCGGGACTGTCACATCGGTGAAGGACCATCCAGATACGGGCGTCTTTCACAGAAAAGCCGACAGCGTCAAATTCAACAATAAGTGGGTTCTCACGAGTAAGACGACAAACGGAAACTAGGTTTGTGACTAAATCAGGTGAAACAAGAACATTAGACATAGTGATGGGTGTGGAAGTGGAGGGAAAGCTATTGCTACTGATATGAGTAACAGGTAAGGAGGAGCCGTTGCCGACGGTGATACGAGTGGGTGTGTGAACGGGAGTGGAGGAGGTTAGGTTACCGGGATGAGCTGTCATGTGCGCGGTAGCACCTGAGTCCATGTACCAGTCGCCTCCACCGACAGAGCTACTCGGCAACGGTGCGGAGTTCTGGGCGGCGAGAAGGATGGGGTCCCATGACACAGGTACCGGCGGCGATGGAAGGCCCCCGTAGGGCGGTGCCAGGACGGGCGGGCCATAACCATCGAGGGGCGACATCGCGGGGAGGGCGCCACAGCCAGCGCCAGTCGGCTGGAAGGGCACGCCGATGAACGCCTGGTGGCCAGCGGGGAAAGCCTGCTGATAGTGCGGCACCCCCCCCCCCCCGGCGTCCTGGGCCTGCGGCTGCTGCAGGCGGCGGCGACCGCCGCCACGCCGGTTGCGTCAGCCCTACTTCCTTGCGAGTGCTGCGAGGAAGGACGCGACTGGATTGGCGCGGCCGGGGAAGCGGTTCCACCGCAGATGGTGAAGTAACCTGAAGAGTCCATGGAAGGCGTTAGAGGCGGCGGGAAGAGGAAGGGGGCGGCGGCGACAGTGCATCGGCTTAGGGTTGCGGCGCGACGGGGCGGCAGCGGCAGCGGCACGACAGGGGGCGCGCGGCGGCGGTAGTAGGTCAGCGCAACGAGTGGGAACGGAAGCGGCGCGGCGGCACGGGGCGGCGGCGGCGTCAGAGGAGGATGCGGCGGCGGCGGTGGGGAGCGGCAGCGGCGGCGCGCGCGCGGAGGTGCGGCGCGACGACGGAGGTGCGGCGCAGCGGCGGCGGCGACGATGGGGAGCGGCGGCGGCGGCGCGCGCGAGGAAGCGCTGCGCGGCGGCGGCGGTGGAGAGTGGCGGCGGCGGCGCGCACGGGGAGGTGCTGCGCGGCGATGGCGGCGGCGGCGCGCGAGGAGGTGTGGCGCGGCGGCGGCGGCGGCTTGCCCTAGGTCAGGACCTTCAAGATGATACCATGTAGACGGGAAAGTTTGCAATACAATAATCGTTGTATTGATGGAGTGCTGGTGCACGTATATATATTACAAGGAAATGCTTCTACCTTAACTATACAAGACTAGAAGGTGGGTCACAACTCTAATACATGTGCAATACAAAACACATACTCAACACGACCGCAAGAGTGGCTATCTCGTGCTTTTTGCTCTATCGTGAGGCTAGCCCACAACTTGCTAGAGCTCACGGTCATGGCGGAGGTGGTATGGTGAGGAGAAGCAGGAGCGAGGTGGTGTGGTGTAGATCGTGCTGGCACGCCGCTTTAATACTAATATCAGTGAGAGGCCACCTCTGCTCTGGATCGGCATGAATGTGGCGCTGACGTTCTGATCGACCATTAGTGGCATGAATGCATGGCAACTGCTTCACGTGGGGTTGTTTTTTGGGTGGGTTCGGAGTGTCCGGTGCATACGTGGCAATAGTCCGAACGCCTGCAAAGCCATCCTAGTTAGCCTTTATTTTGTGGAAAAATTGACGTTGGGACTAGTCCACAGATTGATGGAGTACCGTGTCGAATGGCAAATTGCATGAGGGCTGCTTTGTTCGGACGAATGCGAATGGTTTAAGGATCCGAGTTCAAGATGTCTTTTGTGATTTTAAAAAAGTTGCGTCCATAAATTTAAGGACCAAACGTGAACTGAGCGTAGCTCAAATAGTTAGGCTATTTATGATGAAACCAGTCGGCTTGACACATGTGCTCGTATTTTTCTAAATTTATTTTGATCCGGCAATGTTCGTTTAGTAGGAGGAGTATAAGATATCCTCAAGGTATATCTCACAGGTGTTCATAGGGATAAGATGTGTGTATGCATGTTTGTATGATGAGTGTATGTGAGCAACTCTAATTGTATAATAGTGTTTTAAAAAAAGTTTAAAGACCAGACTTGTACTCCCTCCGTCCCGACAAATATAAGACGTTTTTAAGCTATATATGTTAGATTGTAAAAAAGCGAATATACAAAGATGAACATTGTTTCACGCGCACCAACACGAATAGTAAATTCATAAAAATTAATGTTTTTTAAAAAAGAAAATCTGAAATTTCACGTTACGAAACTTAGTCGACCATTCTACTTAGGTGTGAAGTTTTGTGATGTATTGATGTCCGTGGTGTTCTTGTAGCGAAAAATTAGAACTGTATTTATCAAACAGTGTTTTTTTAATATAGCTTTGATTTTGTCATTTTTGCCCAAACTACCACGGATGTGGTTTCTTCATGAAACTTCATATGAGTTGATTATGTATATTACAAAAATAAATTCGGATTTTGTTTTAATTTTCCTAGCATTTTTTCGAGTTTACTATTTTATCTACTGCTCCATTTCATCAGCAAGTGAAAGAAAAACTGGCTCGGCAAGCTCAGTCCACACTCCGCACTCCACTACGATAGTACGATGGCGAGAGCGCCGCGACCTCGTCTTCGAGTCTGAGCCACGTGCCGCCGTGAACCACCGCCCCCGGTGCGGCCGGAGCTTCGCCGGTGGAATTCTGCGCCGCGCCTTCCTCGTAGCCCGACTCGCCCGCGCGGGACTCTGGTCGGTCTCCGGCTTCAAACCCTAGCTGCTGGCTGCTGCTAGTACGAAGGCTGCGGCTTCAAACCTTTGCCATCGCCCTCTCTGGTTGGTACATCTCTGCCTCCTTCTCCGTATTTCTCCATGCAATCAGGGGCTCAGGGCCATGTTTTATGTTTAGAGGGCTCAAATCTCCTTCTGAAGACGAGGGTTTACCGGCCTGCATTTGTTCGTGATTGGAAATTGACCTTCTTGTCAGTGAAGTGATGATTGGAAATTCTTTCCCCAAGAATGACTAACCAACAGTTTCCACTAGCTTACGCTTGCAGGCCACAATCTATTACATCGATGTCCTGTTTTGGTACTTCTTGCCATTTGCAATTTTTGAACTGCATAATGGGCGTCCGCTTTCTTTCATGAGACGACTTGTTTTGCCAACGCTCTACCATCCAATGCTCACAATTGCCCTGCACCTCATTCTGTACACATAATTTAGATATTTGATTTGATGATGTATATATATAAATTGCCCTGTACATAAATAAATTCAGAATTCATAAGGACAATTACTGTTTAATAGCTGCAAAGTTATGCCCCCTAGTGAGTAACTTTACCTTATTTTAAAACTATACTACTTACTTACTTACTTACGAAGCCTTTTATCCCAAACAAGTTGGGGTAGGCTAGATATGAAACCCTTTCACGAGGACTTCCCAGGAGGTCACCCATCCTAGTACTACTCTCGCCCAAATGGGTTTCATACCCAAAAGACTGGCTAGTTTTTACGTTGGCTCGCCAAGCCTATCACAACCCTTAGATATGAAACCCTTTCACGAGGACTTCCTAGGAGGTCACCCATCCTAGTACTATTCTCGCTCAAATGGGTTTCATACCTATGGGACTGGCTAGTTTTTACGTTGGCTCGCCAAGCCTATCACAACCCTCCTCCTTTACCCGGGCTTGGGACCGGCTATGCCTAGAAGACATAGGCGGAGTTACCTTATTTTAAAACTATGAGAAAACTTAATCAGCTGGCATTCCAGTTCCCTTGTAAATTAAGCTTATTATTAGATACTTAGTGTTGGATTTGTTTTCACACTTACAGGCAATAGAGCCATGGCCAGGGGAAAGCAGCAGCAGAAGAAGACATTGGATCAGTCGAGATATCCTGAAATTAAGAAGCAGAAGCAATGTAACCCATATGTTGCTGCTAGATCTATCTCTTGCGACTGCAATTTTTGGGACACGAGGCAAAAAGATCTATATGATCAGATCTATCGTGAAAAGAAAGTTTTTGAGCACAGATTTGTGGAGTGGTCAGATATAGCTGATGCTGAAACATGTCCTTTTGACTTGTCCACTAAGTATGAGGATCTTGGTCTCAAAGGTCTGGCTAGTAACAACTCATCTTGGGTTTGGAATGAAGATGTTGTGAGACAATTTTATGGCACCCTTTACGTTGATCCTGATGGTAGGGAAATGAATTTCATGATAGGCTCGCAGCATTGTTTTGCCACCAAGGAAGATCTTGAAAAGGCCTTGCTCAAATCTCTTACTTCATTATATAGTCTCATATGTTAGAGCCAACATGTACAAATTCAGGAGTCCTTTAATGTCTAGAGCTGAGATGGACTTGTTTTGTTTTCTCTGAAAGACAAATGATCTGTCTGGTTGGTGTGGTCAATATTTTTGGGTAAGAGACATATCCTCTTCTTATACCCTTTCAGTCTGAATCAATCAGAAGAGTCAAAAGACAAATCTGGCCTGGGGGTGTTTAATTTTCTTGCATTGGCAACGACCTGTCGAGATCAAAAAACTCGACTAAGACTCTGTTTTTCATTTGATTGTTCTTACATAGTAATGCTTATGCACGTCGAAATATGCACTGTGTTATCAACACTGATATCTCCCATCATTTATGTGTTTAACAGGCTGTGAGAAGGAAACCACGCAGAGGAGAGGACCTCTGGTACTCAAGGGACCAGTTCATACCGATATGGAGGTCGGTGCTGAGCGCGCAGTTTATCACGAGGTTGATTCCATCCTATGTGCCGAAGAAAGAGTTTGCAGATCTTCAGCCTCAAACTCAAATCCAGCTTGGCTTGTTGGAGAGAAGGTATATTTTCTACAGTCCATTCTCTGCAAGCAACTGCCGATCAACCAGAAGGGGATTTGGGCCCGCCGCGTCAACCCTCCTGAAGACGCTGAAGCGCGTGTGATGATCGAGCACTGGCGAGAAGGTATAATAGTTTTACTTGTTAGTTGAAGCTTGTGAACATAGACGTGAATGGAAGGAGTTAAGACACCCGATCATCCCCTGGAAGATTTCAGTTATCTACTTCCATGTTGGGGCTCGTTTAGCATGAACTAAACTAATGCTTAATAGATTGTGCAATGTGCTTCGACCATGAATGCTTGATCAATTGCCATGATTAGTGATGGAACTGTGCTTGGATGTCTTGGCTGTTACTGTCATGGACCTGATAAGGTGTGAAACATGCCATGTTTTGGCTTGAACCTTGACTGTATTTACTAATTAACCGAGCTCAATGGTAGTATTGTCATTCTGACACCAGTTTCGGGTTCATCTGCAGAGAACAAAATTAAGGCAAAAATGGTTCTTACTGGACAACCTTTTCATACTTTTGTGCAGGCCCCAATGAACAGAATTTTGCAGGAAAGTTTGCATAATTACAGTGTATTTCCACATAGATAAGCAAGAATATCATATTATTTCAAAAGTGCATTTGGAAGCGTCGAAGACATTCTCCCTCATCTTTTTTCCTCAGCAAAAAAGAAAAGATAAGGGAGAATGTCTTCGACACTTTGAAATGCACTTCTGAATAATATAAGATAAAAAAATTTCAACTGGATGCTGGGCAATTGCCGTAATAAGAAAGGCAACATGATTAGAGGTCGCTACCATGGCCGACACCAACCATGGTGAGAGCATGGCCACCACCAACCATCGTTTTTTTTTGTACATGCGTAACCCAGTGAACAAAACCACTAATTTGATATGCTTTTGTGTAGACATTAAAAATAGGGTACTTATTGGGGCAGAGTGCTACATTGACATTAACAAGTTCATTGGGAATTTGGGACCATCGTAAAGGCATGGAAGAAATATATTGCTCGCATAAATAGAAGACCTGTGTACATACAAAGAGCAAACCCCATATGGTTTTACACAAGCAACAAATGGAATGGACCGACAGACGACACCGAGAGTCTTCCCTAATGAAGCCGACAATGTAGTCACAATAATAATTGGATGAAAACAAAATGCAACAATTCGAAGAACTTTGACCTTTTTTTCATGGGTGAAATATGTGTATCTGCATAATCCATAGTCCCGTCTCCACTTGTATGAGTTGCTTGTTTGTCTCAACCGCTGATCGCCAGGGCCTCTGGCTGCGGTGTCACAGCGATGTCCTTCACCACACTCTCCACCTTCGGAGGGCCAGAATGCCGCCTCATTGGCGAGGGGGGCACCCCTCCAGCTGGGAAAGACAGCCTCTTCTTGGCTGACCCAACGCTAATAGAGCCTCCTTTCTCTGGTGTCGTCTCTGCACTATCGATCAGTGGCGACCCCTGGAGGCGGGACTTGGCCCTAGCAGATTTTGTGGCAGCCATGTAGCTTGGGACTGATGGAGAGCTTGCGAGGCTCTCGTCATCCCGCACTGTTGAGGTGGCTATGCTGTGCCGCCTTGGTCGCTCGGACTGCACACTGAGCACGCTCCTTGCATCGTCATCCACCTGTGAAATCCCGTTCTTCGGTGTAGCAGGTTTCTTCTTCACAACTATTGGTGTCACTTTGGCAGTGGGTGTGGAAGGGGACAGCCGGGAGGCTGGGCGGATCAGCTTTGGAGTCGTCGGTGACGACTTGTCTGGCTTGGAGCCCCTACGGTTGAAGGCTTTAGTGATCTCGCCCTCTCCAAGGTTCAAACTCGTGCTCTTCACTGATCCCTGGTCAATGTTGCTTTCCTTGCCGGTTCCAGTGCGGCCGGCCTCAGAAGGCTTTGCTGCCATCCAGCGCTCCAGCCAGCTCCAGCCCCAGTGTGGGTTGTTTGGGTCTACAAACATTGGGTTGGAGGACCTTGAACTGCTCTTCCACTGCATAGTGCAAATTTTCAAGCATTTTAAGAATGACATAGTCGAATGAGATGAAACGAAGATTGGCATCTATTTTTAAGAATCGGGAAGGCCTACCTGATGGGAAAACGCGTATGCGAGCGCTCTCTCTCTTCTTATTGCAGCCTCTTGCCTGCTTATTAGACTTGCTTCGATCTTCTCCTTGGATTGAGTGGTGTCGTCCCAGTGCTCCCCCATCTGGTATTCATTCAAAAAATAGAGTATGCTTAATGCTCTCACTTAAAAGATGTAATTGCCCACGACTGCGAGATTTGGAGCAAAAGAGAAAGCGATACTTCTGGAAATTGGAGTACTCATCAAGCAAAATTCTTTCGTGCAATAACAAAAACTAGTAGATGCCTAGCGAGTTGAGTGGACAACAGTGGCGCACACAATATTTTTACTGATGAAGGTTTTGAGATGGTTTGCCTACCCTCAAACTGTCCAATTCTTGTTTCAGCAGGAGCTGGCGCTGGAGGGCTTGGTTCTCCTCAGACATCTTCAGCCTTCTTGAACGTATCTGTGACTGCACCCGTGCGAGAGTCTGCATACAGCGCAGAGTACTTGCAGCTTGACGCTTAACCGAATTACCCTCGACCAATGACTTCAATCTAACAAGGCCCCTCAAGGCTCGTAGTGCCCTCCTTGCCTGCATTATTACATTGACTCTCAGAATATGTATAGCAATCCTGGTTTGGAGAAAAAGGAGTATGTATAGCGGAAGAAAAGCATAATCTTATTCAGTAAATAAAAATTTCACAGGATATGGTATCATGTTTTTGGAATGGAACTACAAAGTCAAGTTCAAGACATGCTACCTTTGTATCAAGGCTATACCACAAAGCAATGCCATCAACATCAAAAAATGATTAAAAAATCAAATGAATAATGAAAGGTGGCTGCCACCAACTGACAGATGTGCATGGATTATTCTGTGATATTTGGCAAGATTTTTTTTGTAGGCCCTCTTCAACAGCATATACAGAGTAAATGAACATTAGTGAGTAAATCATAAGGGGCGATGAGTGCTTTTAAGGAGTAAGAGAGGATTGGTTTGTCGAAAAAAGAACAGAGGATTCTGGTAGGCAAGAATACTGGCTTGTTGAACCATAAAAGTTGATTTACCATGCAAAATTTGTGAACAGAACAGAGGAACTGTAAGTAGCTAAGAAATTTCACCAAGAGGCCTCAATTCAAATTAAAAGCAACTGACCAAGTTGTTGAGCTGATAATACCTAAACCTCAGAAGAGGATAAGAGAAAGTTTTGAGGAAGGCCACCATGGGGATTTGCTTGCGTGTTCAGGCATGTTCGTACAGCGACATAATCCATAAACAATACAAGAGTTTTTCTTCCAAAGTTGAAAAAATGCAAAGACCGGATCAGCGGCCATCAGAAAATAAAAGACTGCATGCAAGCACGTTTAATCTTTAATTTTTATAAATTTCATGACATAGTTAGAATGAAACCAGCCATTTAAGTATCCCAACTGTCACAATGAGCTCACAAAACATTCCAAATGGCATGAAATTGCTAATTCAAGAGCTGATGTCAAATTACCAGGTATCCCCTGAAGGCGGTCTGGATCTTGATTGCTGCTAGCTCTTCCCTCGATACACCAGGTGGCAATGCCGACGATGTCTGCGCAGGAGCATCAGGGGCTGCCTCCACGGTCACATGCTTGCTCTGCTCCTGCTCCTGCTCCAGCTCAACATCACGGACCTGAACCTCCTCAGTTTGGTGCGGGGATGGAACGGCGGGAGGCGGCAGCGGCGGCGGCATCGAAACATTGACTTCCAAGGAAGTGGAAGGTGTTAGATCTGGTGGACTGGGGTCTCTTGCAGCCAACTTCTTCCTCAGTTTCTGTACATTTGAAAGGCAAAGCTTGGGTTGTCATCACAATTCAGTTCAAATTACAGTACTATGATAACACAATCGCAAAGACAATACTAGTTTTATCACAGATATGTGAAATTAACTACTGGACAATCCAATTGTAGGTGGAAAGATGGTATCCCCTATTTATTACAGTTATTACTGAATGGCAAGTAAGAAATGAAAAGATGTTGTCCAAACATGACAGCCCAACTGAAACCATCACCATGAATAGACAGGCTATCAAAACTAGTACTAGTAAGAAATCTCTGCAATTAATTGCTGGCGTGAGCAAAACAATATGCCAATTTCAAGATTCTGTTGCCTAAAAAAATCCCCTAGAGGAACCAATAAGCTGAACTGTTTGCAATTAATTCATGGAGGAAACAGCCAAATCCTGATCAGACCCACAGCAAGCTCACAGCAGCTAACAGTAAAATCTAAGTAAATCCAGCACAAGAACTCCATAAATAAATTAGTAGAGAGGAGAACCCGAAGCAAGAGCCACCGCCACAAATTAATTATTACCTCCTCCTTCTTCTCCTTGGACTCAGGGCTGAACACCTTCTTGACGGCGCCCAGCCACTTGCCCTTCTTCCCCATGGCCCCAACAAATTCTTGGCCAACAAACACTCACCGACAGGAAGGAGGACGAACACCGGCCGGTCAGTCAGATCTGCGCCTCCCAGATCTATCACTAGTTATCCACGGAGCGGGGCGGGACGGATGCCGCGGCGGCAAGGCAAGCGCACACACAAAAGGGCGCGGCTTTACCGCTGCAGGCAGTCTGCAGGGGAACCACCGCCAGTCCAACCAAATGGATCTTTCTGCGGAAGCAAGGTGAGGAGGGCGGGCAGGGCGGGCGAGTGCCCTTGCGGTGCGGTGCGGTGGCGAGCGGCAACTAACTAACGGGAAGGATGGGAGGGTGTGTCAGGTTGGCGTGAGAGGACAGCTGCATTGCTGCGGGTATATCTGCGGGGATGGCATCATGTGGGAGGTGGTGGAGCGGGGTTGGAGGGCGAGGAGCTGGGAATTGTAGCTGGCTGGCTGGAGCCTGGAGGTGGTAGGACTGACAGGAGGGCACAGCGGGGAGCTGAGAGGTAGCTGCTGGGGTGGTGAGGGGAGGGAGAGTGAGGGATGGTCCGTGTGCACTTGCTTGGTGCCTGTTGGGATGCTCTCTCTCTCCCTCTTTGGGGTTGGACAGCTTGGATACAGAAGAGGGAAGGGATTGGAGTGGGAGTGGTATCTCCACTTGGTGCTCTTTATGTTTTGGGATTGGGTGCTTGGGTGTTTTGGGTGTTCTTGGATGCACTTTAATGTTGATAGGATCGGCTGTTCGGCTGGATGGGGATAAACTATCCGCAAGAGATTCCAAATACTGGTGCAAATACTCCCACGGAATTGCTAATTTATTTTCCATAACTAGCGGCAAGTGATCTGAAATGTCGGTGCAAATACTTCTACAGAATTGCTATTTTTCAGTTGAAATGTTTTATTTTCAGCTTCAGTCAACATTTTTTTTACTCTCATTTCTTCTCTTTATGTGCCTATTGGTTTCCATATATTTCTTTCATTTCTGTGTTTTGGCTATTGGGCATTCTTTTTTTTAGGGGAGCTAATGGATATTCTAGTTGGTAGTTTTGGTCCCTGTTTATTTATTTATTTTGGATAATAGACTTTGGCATGGATGGTTTTTTTCTTGTAGTTGAATTACGGTTTTATTTTACTTCTCTTCTTTTATAATTGTTTTTATCTTTTTGTTAGTTGTTAGTTCCTGCAAGAGTCGAGTCCATCGATCACCAAAATCCGAATTTGGCTTTAGAGAGTGTATGTTTTAATAATATGATAAATGCAAACTCGCTTGTTATCTGAATAGTTTGTGGTGAAATGTGATAATTAGGTACACTGAATTTTCATTGTTTTTGGTGCTGTTTATCTAGAGTAAACAAACAGTCCATTACACTTGTTTTACAAGCTCTAGACCATGTAAAGCATAACAAGCAAGGTCATGATTGAGGTTTTGTAATCATGTCAAATGGGTTTTTATTTAATAGTGACATGTGTTGATGTTTGTATGGTGCAGCATTTTGATTGATACCATATTAAAAATCATTCAAGTTGATAGTGTCACGTTTCGTTGTTTGTATGGTGCAGCATTTTGATTGATACCATATTAAAAATCATTCAAGTTGATAGTGTCACGTTTCGTTGTTTGTATGGTGCAAAAGTTTGATGATGCTGAACAGGAAATCAGTCAATTGTCAAATTGGCAGTCCCTGATCCTAAACTCGGAAATGAGGGCTTGCTTATTTTTTTTAATAGATAAAATTTATGAAAAATAATGCATGCATCTTTGATTTGTGGGACTGAAAACATAGAACTAGAAAAAGAAACTGAAGTTGAATGTCGTTGGCATGATGGGTTTTACAGGATCGGAAAACATAATATGTGTAAAATATGCAGTTTGATTGCACCACAGAAAATAGTCAAAATCCCCTTGAATTTTACTAAAAGTGTGCGTGTTATAGTTTTCTTTTACTGATGTGCATGTTATAGTTGTCACCGAAACAAAACTGTGATGTTGTATTCAATGGGAAATTTTCTTTGAAATTTTAGGTAAAATATATCATAGCAAAACTCTAGGTTTTCCAGTCATACAAACCAAATAAGCTCCATATAAAGAAATCTAAGAAATATAATCCTCTAAAAAAATATTTACTAAAGAGACCCTACATGTTTTCCAATAAAAAGGAAATAATAAGCTCTCTTATTTTAGTTGAGGGTATTAACCCAATTGAAGTGGCATTGTACTACATCCAATCCAGCTAAGTTTCTTAAGCACCTCCCAAAGCGCTTGAGTGTTTATCTTTTCCGAACTACCAGAAATATGCACAACCTGGCATTTGGTGCCTGCATCGACTAACAAAATAGTGCCGACAGTAGTTTCAAAGTTAAATTCTGCATCACACAAACAGTACAATATAATTATATAAACATCCTAACCTTAAATTATGTGATGTACTATGTACTCATATGAGTAGATTATAGTAAAATAGGTGGTTAGCTGATAATTGTGTGCAAGGACACTGTAACCACTACGGTACTGTGCATCCACCCCCCTATAAAGAGAAAACAAAACCTAAAATATGGGCAGCCCTAAACTGCTAGTGCACAAAACAAAAACCTACTATCATAATATGCCTTGGTGGCAGGGAATTATTTGGCGGATGATATTTCGACGTTACGCCAACTCATCTCCAGTTCGCCACTGTGTATATCTCTCTTTCTTGTTCATACTTTGGCTCCCACATGCTTGCGTGTTGTGCTGGCTGAGACTTTGCTAATTAAAGTCTAATTCTTATATCATAAGTTTTTCTACAGGTACACATCAAATAATTCTCTTTAGCTGTTCACCAGATCCTAAATTATATTACAGATAAATCCAAATAACAGCCTGCTGAATTCAGTTATATATTCCTTGGTTGTACTCTAAACATAAGAAATTAACAATTGCCAAAGGGCACCCTGCAAAAATAAAAATGCCAAAGGGCAAGATATATCTATCTATGAAAGATGGGCAGAAGGTCAAGTACAGATATGCATGTGGAGTGATATCAACCTGAGGTTTGTCTCTTTGTTATCTTAGCCATTAGCCATGTGGATACTTAATTATAACAGGCTGCGCCCTAAGAAATTGATAGTTAATTTTTCAATGACCTGACACACATTAACTACAGGTCAAGCACTGTAATCATAGTCAAGGAGACACTTACACGGACTGATTATATAACTGATCGCCTTTCGTTGTGTTCCCCATCGGAGATTAGAAAATGTCACGAGTTGCAAAGCGACAGCCTAACGCGCCCTTATGCACCGGATTCATGCAATGCACGCATTATTTTTCAACTAATCATCTTAGAAAAGTTTAGGTGTGTTTGATTTTTCGCAACAACTGCCATCAGGCTCTGGTGTGAAAACAAACCAGGCCGATCGACTCGTCTCTACCGAATCTTGGCGGCAAATTGATGATGATGAATCCAATGAACCATTACCAAAACTTGAACCATATCATGTTATCATGTTCTTGGCAAAACAAAACAAAAGTTGAACCACATGCTAGCCTTTGGGATTGGAGCCATATTCAATGGCCCCGAGCTCACAATGTCGGTGCCATTGCGCTAACATCGGTGTACAGGGTCGACTCACTGACATGTTGCTACCTTGCAGTCGTCGGCACGACAAGTGTAGTTCTGAAACGGTGACAATATGGGGTAGTGTGAGGCCGACCTAAGGTGTGAGATGCCGTTCAAATGGAGCCGGGGTGGGAGCCCTTTTCCTCTAAAGAAAATATGTCGTTCAAATTTCGAACGTGGTTGGTGTTCAAAAATAATTTCAAATGGGGTTAAAATCATCGTAATTTCCCCGGCTTCCTACCAAATACAGTTTCTAACTTGGGACTTGGTCGTGTATGCGAAAGCCGTTAAACTTTCGTGCTGCTTTGCTTTGAGACAAAACCTGACTGTCCCGTGATTGTGGATCAGTCAAGCTAGGCACATATGGCTAGCTCTGTATCTACTCCCCTCAAATGATGCATGCTGCCTTTTTTGCACGTCTCATGGAACTTCATTCGGATAGCTAGGGCCCACCACATCCATGATTCGGGAAATTAACTACAGTTAGTAGTGTTGCTACTTGCGGCTACTAATAATGGTGTTGGTTTAGTGGGTGAGAGATTAGGTAATCCCTTCTTTTCGATTTATAGGACTTATCTCAAAATTTTAGTTTTTTCATGTTATAAGGCTCAGTTTGATTGTTTTTCATCACAAGTTTAGATTCTAAGATGCATTAAATTATTGCATGCAACTATTAAGAGAAAATTAACCAATGCATGTACTTTATGCATGCATGCATTGTAATTAATACATTGGTAGACATAATTTTTTAAGAAAAACAAGAGCATTAGTTGAGTGCTTTTGCAAATTACAAAAAATATTCCACCATTCATCATCTACCTTGATTGATAAGATTTTTGAATTGAGCCATATAAACCGAAAAGAAGGGAGTAAAAAATATCAGTTCAAAAACCGAGGTAAATTTTAGTCTGAATACTGCTGGTCAGGGCATCTACAACACCGACTCTCAAATCGCCCGCATACGTTCGCACCATGTGGTCCAGACCATGGAAGTCATCCAGTGTGGGACGTGTATCGGTCCGCTGAATGGTTCGGATGTGTTTTCTCCCGCAAATTGGAGACGAAGTGGTGGTGGTGGGGTGGGGTGGGGGGAGGGGGGTTGCGGGAGTCCGGACAATAGCCACGTAGGATTCTGACACCCCGTCCCACTCAATCCCCCCTCCCGGTCTCATTCCTTCCACTCCGCCCCTTTTTCCCCTTGATTTGCATCCGCATCCTCCACCTCTGCCATCGTTGTTGTACCTCTCCGGCCGCCGCAGAGGCATTGCCGGACGTTCGCAACTAGCACCGACACGTCTACTTGCCTTTACGACGGCACTGTCCATCCTGGAGCCGTTTGTACCCAGATACACTCCGTCCTCCTGTTGACGACCTCCATGTCGGACACCACGTCCGGCAGGTGTTCGGTCAAATGCCATTGAGCTTATTTTCGAACGGTATGTAGTTTTGTAGAGTACGAAGGATGGCGAGCTACTCGACCATGGATGATGAGTTGTTGTGCGATGCGTGGTTGGTTGTATCCGCGGATTTCGTAGGCAGGAGCAGAGGGGGACCTTCTGGCAGCAAGTGCACGAATCGTTTCACGCAAGAAAGCACATTGCGCCCTACGACATGTACATCATTCAAGCACACAACGTGAGGTCGTTATCGTATCGCTGGTACGCTTTTCAGACCATTGTCACCAAGTTTTGTAACGTGGTTCGTCAGCTGGACGCAAGTTGGCCATTGCACACGGCAGATGACAAGATCGTAAGTTTTGCTTTCTCTTGCTGAACTTGTTGATTGATTCATTCACTCAATAATGTTGGTCTATACATTAGTAGTACGCGTACTACCGTGATGTACCACATGACAGAGGGACGGCCATTTACGTACACACATGACAGAGGGACGGCCATTTACGTACACACGGTTGGATGAAGCTAAAGGGAGAGTATGTGTGGGACGACATGTCCGTTGATGAAAAATTTGTTGGACATCATGTTAATCTAGTCGAATTTGAGATATTGTTGTACTAGACTTCATTTGCATGATATATATGAATGATTTGTGCTATTTTCTATCCAAGCTTTGATGAATATGGGCCGGTTTGTATGAATTTTGTCCGGTTATTTAAAATGCGGGTTGAAATGTATGACATCATTGGATGACGGCTTCCAGCATCAATGTTCATGGACTGATTTGCCTGTACAAAATGCGATGGTTCTTCTCCTTCTATGCAACCCAGGTGACGCAGATGAACGCGCCGATAGAAACTTTCTCTCCATTGTCGAGGCGCGATGGCGATGGAGAAGGCGTACCGGAGACAAATTTCGTCCGTACCTCTCTTGTAAACGAGAAAATGGCTGGTCATAAAACCTGGAGATTGTCTCTAGGAGAATGTGTCGGCCATGCATTAAGGGGAAACTATACGACTAATTGGGGCCAAACCAATGTGAGTGTCGTGTGTGTGACGACGTGCATTTGCAGGTAGCAAGCCGTTTTCGCCTTTGATAAAGCGTGGCCAAGTGGTTGCCAAATCGATCCATCCATCCATCGGGGGTGCTATGGTAACTGCTTGATGCTAGCTCGGCTTTGGCTTTCCTCCTTTAGTTTTTTTATTAGTTTGGCTTTCTCTTTCCCCTTGCAGATGAAAGGCACATCCATGATGACTGATGCCCATGTATATCAAAAACACATCCCCCCCCCCCCTCCCCCCTCTCTCAGAACGAAGGACACACACGAGAGAGGTGCATATTCATGTAGGGTACTGTGTATGACTGTATGTATATACGGAAATCACGAGCATTTACAGATCCAGGAGCACACGGCATGCCTGAGGAAGCGTGTCCTTGCGGGTGCGAGTGTAAACATCTTCCTCCATGCACGCTCGTGACCTGCTTCAATCTGTCTAGGCGTTTAGCTGTTTGGACTTCTACCTACAGCATGGCTGGAGTAGATAGCGCCTCGTAGACCGCGGCACAGCGAGTCTGAGCAACAACGGCAGGTCTGTCATCAAGATCCGTCCATTAGGTGCTGGAGGCCGGCCACCGCTGCTGCAATTCCACCTGCATCTGCATCTGAGCAAGCATTGATCGGATGGTGTAGCCCTGCATGAAGCATCAAGAGAACGGAAACTGCGACGGGGGAATCGCCTTAGAGGATCTACAATCACATGTTGGAAATATGAGCAAATTACTACGAGATTTAATCCAAATAAACAGAAAATAAATCATAACCACAGCAACAGAGATTAAACTAATCATGCGAACTAGCATAGCAGATGAACATATCACATGTAGGGCACATACTAGAAGTATGAATTCTACCACGATCTCGAACAGGAAGGATAGAATCACATACGGTGCAGCGGGTGCAGCACCGCCGGCGTTGACGTTGTCGCCCATGTCGTCGAGGACGAGGTTGCCGAGGTCGGGGAAAAATTCGTCGTTCGCGAAGTCGTCGCTGCCAGCAGTCGCGCGAGTGCGTTCCCCAAAAACCTGATCGCCCCTCTCCCGTACAGGATCACGAGAGGCGGGGTTCCGTAGGCCTGCTGTCCCTTCTCGCGGTGCACGCCGGAAGGAGGGATAGAGAAGACTTGCTTGGCGGCGCAATGATCTGGAACAGTGGTGAGAAACCATACGAAGCGGCCGCGGCTAGGGTAGACGTCTGCCTGACTATATAGTGCGGGCCGGGTAGGTCGTGGGAGTAAACCCCACGTCCGAGTCATCACGATCCAAAAGAATCGGAAACGGTTCGGTAATTAACGTGTCTGTTAATTATTAATTAATGACTCATTAATTTTTCCATGCAGCAAAAATATAGATAACGTGCATAGCTCTGTCCTCGGCTCGGCTCAATCCCGCGGCGCGTCGTGACGAGGCGAGCGAGGAGGAGGAGCGCACGTGTAGGTCTCCTCTTCTCATGCTCATACAAGTGGTAGAAGAGCTCACCTTATAAAGATGTGCAACTCTCTCTCAACTTCCGGGGTGGGACTAAACTTTAGCCTCACATGTGTGCATGAATGGGCCAAGAGAATTTCAGAATTTTAGTTGGGCTTTGGGCCAAAGGCCTACTAGCAAAATTCCAACAATCCCCCACAAAGTCTCATTGGCACATTTCATCATTTAGTTCCAAAACATTGTTTTATATATCGGTGCTTAGTGAAGACTGTGAAGTTGAACTTCCACTTAGAAATTTATGCTACACTAGATCACAACTTGAATAGTGGACTATGCCTTGAACTATACGTTTTTCAAAACTAGTTTTACACAAATTCTTGACCGATACTGGGCTGCCGCAAGGCTTCCCCGCGGGTGGAGCGTATACGTCATACTCCAGGGCCTTTCATGAATTTATTAGAGAACACCCAATTCTCACAGAATGCGACGTTAACAGTCAAATTCATATAGGTGTGTTCCTCAGAAGATGTTCTGCAGGACAACATCTCTGCTTACCCGAATAAGCCACTTGGAACACATTAAGATAAGTATCAACCTGTCATGCAGATCAGGAGAGTATTGCATCTTCACGGAGTGGGATAATTAATATAGGGATACTCTCCTCCCACCTGACCAACAGCTTGTCTCCCACTTCTACTTCACGGGATCTCCGATCACATAGAGTGGGTTTACCACTATGGACAACTCATGCGGTGGGTCTCAAACCCATCTCCATCGATGCATTATCTATCACATTACGTGATAGACCCTTTGTGAAGGGATCTGCCAAGTTTTTCGACGTTTGGATATAATCCAACGTAATAACTCCGGAGTTCCTCAATTTTCTGACAGATTTTAGTCTCCTCTTCACATGCCTTGAGGACTTCATATTGTCCTTAGAACTGTTTATCTTGACGATCACAGTTTGATTATCACAGTTCATCAGGATAGGGGGTATTGGTTTTTCAACCATAGGTAAGTCCATCAAGAGTTCACGAAGCCACTCTGCTTCAACAGTGGCAGTGTCTAATGCTGTGAGTTCTGCTTCCATAGTTGACCTTGTTAAGATGGTCTGCTTGCAAGACTTCCAGGAAACAGCGCCACCACCAAGTGTAAAAACATAACCACTTGTGGCCTTAATCTCATCAGCATCAGATATCCAGTTTGAGTCACTATAACCCTCCAGTACCCTTGGATACCCGGTGTAGTGAATCCCATAGCTCGCGGTGCCTTTCAAATAGCGCATAACTCTCTCAAGCGCATGCCAATGATCATCTCCCGGTTTTGACACAAACCGACTCAGCTTGCTCACAGCAAAAGAGATGTCAGGCCTCGTGGCACTCGCCAAATACATAAGCGAGCCAATAATCTGAGAATACCTCAGTTGATCTCTAGCAATCCGTCGATTCTTTCGAAGCAACACACTAGCATCATATGGAGTTGGAGAAGGCGTGCAGTCGCTATACCCAAAACGACTCAAGACCTTTTCCACATAATGAGACTGAAGCAGTGTGATCCCACCATTCTCATCTCTCAACAGCTTGATGTTTAAGATAACATCAGCTACTCCTAGATCCTTCATCTCAAAACAGCGAGATAAGAAATCCTTAACCTCCTTGATTAAATCAAGTTTGGTTCCAAAGATCAATATGTCGTCGACATACAGACAAAGAATAACTCCTTCGCCCCCACCATAGCGATAGTACACGCACTTGTCACCATCGTTTACTACAAAGCCGGCAGCAGTTAATGTTCTTTCGAACTTCTCATGCCACTCCTTAGGAGCTTGTTTAAGGCCATATAAAGACTTTAATAACTTGCACACCTTTCCTTCTTGACCAGGTACTACAAAACCATCTGGCTGATCCATGTAAATTTCCTCCTTCAACTCTCCATTGAGGAAAGCCGTCTTAACGTCCATTTGATGAACGAGAAGACCATGTGAGGCAGCCAGTGATAGTAGCACCCGAATTGTGGTCAGTCTAGCCACGGGTGAGTAAGTATCAAAGAAGTCTTCACCTTCTTTCTGGGTATAACCCTTGGCCACAAGCCGTGCCTTGTACTTTTCAATCGTACCATCAGGTCTAAGCTTCTTCTTGAACACCCACTTACATCCTACAGGTTTGCACCCATAAGGACGGTCAGTGATCTCCCAGGTACCGTTAGCTAAGATGGAATCCATCTCGCTACGTACAGCTTCCTTCCAGTAGTCAGCATCAGGAGATGCATAGGCTTCTGAAATAGTCCTGGGTGTGTCATCCACGAGGTACACAATGAAATCATCACCAAAAGACTTTGCAGTCCTCTGTCTCTTACTCCTCATAGGAGTTCCATTGTTACCCTCAACAGGATTCTCAACGTGTTCCATCGCAATGGTGGGTTCAGGAATTACAGTGAATTCCTCACTAGATGGAGTAGGTATCTCCTGATTTGATGAACTCGACATATCCTTCATAGGAAATATGTCCTCAAAGAAAGTTGCATCATTTGATTCCATAATCGTACCAACATGCATGTCGGATACCTCAGATTTTATTATCAAAAATCTATAGCCGATGCTATGAAAAGCATAGCCCAGAAGAACACAATCCACGGTTTTTGGTCCAAGCTTGCGCTTCTTGGGAATTGGTATATTGACTTTCGCCAAACAACCCCAAGTACGTAGGTAAGAGAGTTTCAACCTTTTCCTTTCCCATTCCTCAAATGGAGTCATGGTCTTATGCTTTGTGGGAACTCGGTTTAGGACATGACACGCAGTCATTAGCGCCTCCCCCCACCATTCCTTGGATAGACCCGAAGTGTCTAACATGGTGTTAACCATATCAGTTAGAGTTCGGTTCTTTCTTTCGGCTACCCCATTTGACTGGGTGAGTAGGGAGGCGTCCTCTCATGGATTATACCATGTTCCGCACAAAATAGATCAAATTCATTGGAAAAATACTCTCCACCACGATCGGACCTAAGCCGTTTAATTTTTCGATCAAGTTGGTTCTCTGCCTCAGCTTTATAGTTTTTAAAAAAAGTCAAAGTCTCATCTTTTGATTTCAGAAGATACACATAACAATATCTAGTGGAGTCATCAATCAACGTCATGAAGTATCTCTTTCCACCTTTTGTCAACACGCTATTCATCTCACAAAGATCAGAATGTATAAGCTCAAGTGGCGCCAAGTCTCTTACCTCTGCAGTCTTATGAGACTTGCGAGGTTGCTTAGCTTGCACACATACTTGGCACTTGGAGGCTTTGACAGTAGAGATTTTCGGAATTAAATTCATATTGGCTAACCGCGTCACGCAACCAAAGTTAATATGACAGAGTCGTGAATACCAAATATCAGACTCATTATTGTGGCAAACATTATTAATATTTTTAGTGCAAATATCTGACAAAGATAGGCGGAACAAGCCTCCGCACTCGTAGCCTTTTCCAACAAATTGTCCACACTTAGAAATTACAACTTTATTGGATTCAAAAACCAACTTAAAACCATCTCGACATAAACGGGAACCGGTAACGAGATTTTTATTGATGCACGGCACATGATGAACGTTCTTCAGACGCACAGTCTTCCCTGAAGTAAACTTCAGATCGACCGTACCAACACCTCGAACGATGGCATGTGACCCGTTCCCCATCAGCACGGGTGAAGTCCCTGTTGCCTGGTAAGACGAAAACATGGAGGCGTCAGCACAAACATGTACATTGGCACCGGTGTCAATTAACCAATCAGGGGATTGAAATACTGAAAAGATGGTAGGAAAAATACCGTACCCTGATTCCTTCATATCAGTATCACCGATGACAACATTAGCGGACTTGCTGCTCTTCTCATGTTCGCGCTCCTCAAAGCGGTTAGGACACTTCGGAGCCCAGTGATTAGGATCACCGCAGACATGACAAAGTCCCTTCCCCTTCTTATGAGAATTCTTCTTGAAGTTGGTAGAATGTGATGGCTTGTTCTTTGTATCAAACTTGCCTTTGCCCTGAGTTTTGTTCTTATTGTTTTTGAACTTGTTGGGCTGGGAGTTCTTCTTCTGTACCATGTGGGCACTAGAACCTCCCTCAGCAACTCGAGCACGTGTGTCCTTTGCTCTCGCCTTCTCTTCAACATCAAGAGTACCAATGAGATCCGCAACGGAAAACTCCTGTCTCTTGTGTTTCAGGGAAGTAGCAAAATTGTTCCACGAAGGTGGAAGCTTGGCAATGATGCCTCCGGCAACAAATTTGTCCGGCAACACACACTTGAAGTACTCAAATTCTTTTGCGAGCGACTGTATCTCATGAGCCTGCTGTACAACAGGACGCTCATCAGTCATCTTGTAGTCATAGAATTGCTCCATGACGTACAACTCGCTGCCGGCGTCCGAGGCACCAAACTTGGCCTCGAGCGCAGCCCACATGTCCTTGCCGTTGTCAAACGACATATACGAATCCATAATGGAGTCATCAAGAACACTCAGAAGAGCGCCATTAAAGAGGGTATCAATCTTCTCAAAAGCTTCCAGCTGTGCTGGATTAAGATCGCCCTCAGGCTTGCCCTTGGTGGCATCATAGCAGCCCATGATCTGAAACCAGTAGACTGCTCTCGTGTGCCACCTCTTATATTGCGCCCCCTTAAAGGCAGGCGGCTTCAGATGCGCAGCAAAACCACTTGGAGTAAATTGCCTATAATCAGGTTTTTGGATTGTTGGAAATATGAGCAAATTACTACGAGATTTAATCCGAATAAACAGAAGATAAATCATGACCACAGCAGTAGAGATTAAACTAATCATGCGAACTAGCATAGCAGATGAACATATCACATCTAGGGCACATACTAGAAGCATGAACTCTACCACGATCTCGAACATGAAGGATAGAATCACATACGGTGCAGCGGGTGCAGCACCGCCGGCGTTGACGTTGTCGCCCATGTCGTCGAGGACGAGGTTGCCAAGGTCGGGGAAGAAGTCGTCGTTCGCGAAGTCGTCACTGCCAGCAGTCGCACGAGTGCGCTCCCCAAAAACCTGATCGCCCCTCTCCCGTACAGGATCATGAGAGGCGGGGTTCCGGAGGCCTGTTGTCCCTTCTCGCGGTGCACGCCGGAAGGAGGGATGGAGAAGACTTGCTTGGCGGCGCAATGATCTGGAACGGTGGTGAGAAACCATACGAAGCGGCCGCGGCTAGGGTAGACGTCTGCCTGACTATATAGTGCGGGCCGGGTAGGTCATGGAAGTAAACCCCACGTCCGAGTCGTCACGATCCAAAAGAATTGAAAACGGTTCAGTAATTAACGCATCCATTAATTATTAATTAATGACTCATTAATTTTCCCATGCAGCAAAAATATAGACAACGTGCATAGCTCTGTCCTCGGCTCGGCTCAATCCCGCAACCCGCGGCGCGTCGTGACGAGGCGTGGCGTGGCGAGGCGAGCGAGAAGGAGGAGCGCGCGTGTAGGTCTCCTCTTCTCATGCTCATACAAGTGGTAGAAGAGCTCACCTTATAAAGAGGTGCAACTCTCTCTCAACTTCCGGGGTGGAACTAAACTTTAGCCTCACATGTGTGCATGAATGGGCCAAGAGAATTTCAGAATTTTAGTTGGGCTTTGGGCCAAAGGCCTACTAGCAAAATTCCAACATCACAGACGTCAAAATCCGGATCTCAAACGTCCGCGGATGCGTCCGGACAGTGACTGGATAGAACATAGAAAATTGATTTCACACCTACAAACACCATTTTCGAATCACCAAATCCATATTATTACATGCAACGTAAAACCTAGTCTAAGCAGAGCTTTTCCGACTCCGCCATGCCCTTGTTTGGCGGCCGGCTGCGTCCCTCAAAGTGTTGGTCCGGTCGCCGGCGAAGTAGAGTAGAACATGGAACACCGATCGGCTCACGGGACTCAAGGCGTTGCCGTCTCCCATGTCCTACTCTTCCTCGTCGGAATCTGGAACCTTCACAGTGCTGGTGGACGTGAGATCGACGATGGATCCGTCTTCGGAGGAGCCGACGATGTCCACCACGACGCGGTTGTGGCGCCTGGGGTGGTCGTGCACCTCACGAGGCGCCAAAGAATACGACTCCGCCTCGCCAACGCCCGCCGCCGCTTCCCGCACCCACTGCCTCGCATGGCAGGCATGCCGCACCATATTTGCATCGGCGGTCGCCCATGCGTTCACCTCCGCCTCAGCGCACCAACGAAGTGGTTGCACATCCGTTGATGCGTTTGGATGCCGGACGGACCGCACCACCTCCGGTGAGACAACCGAAACACACCTCACGACGGATCCATGCGTCATTTGGGCGAACGTAGTGGATTCCCGACAGAAGGAGTCTGAGCGCTGCCTTCAGGCGGCCTCCTCCCAGGAATGACGGAGCGCAAAGCGGACGGTCATCCCATCCTCAGGGCAGTGTGGGATGAGTTCGGGGTCAACGGATCTGGAGGTGTAGGGCTCGGATCCGTAGCCCGCCATGCTGGAGAGGGTAGGAGTCGCCGGACGGGGGCTTGAGCGTGGAGGGAGTGGAGTAGAATGCGGCTAGGGTTTCGGCCGGAGTGCGGATAGGGTCCATTTTATGTGGGGCCTGGTGGTCCAGCATGGGCCGGATCCGATGCGGTGGGCGGGTCCGAGCACGTCCGGACGTCCCCATATCTGCCCCAGATTTGGATTGGATGTTAGTCCGAGCGTTTGGGCCGGCTATAAAAAATCCAGTTGGGTGCCGTTTTTCAGTCTGCACTGTCTGAACAACCCGTGCGGGCGCTTGGGGTGGGTGTGGGTACTCCGGTTGTATATGCTCTTAAACTCCCACAACGGGGCACTGGTGTGGCCTTATTGGAAGAAGTATTGGGAGAGCCAAAATTTCTCAGGATACTAAGGGAGTTGGGGTATGGTTGTGTGCTTCATGTGATGCAGATGCCGGGGTAATCCACTTATCAAAAGAAAACTAAGGGAGTTAGGGTGAATTATTGGGCCGGACATCCTATTTATTTATTTATTTTTGAGAAAAGGGGCATGCTGGAGCAAGTATTTCGGTCTAACTCTCGTAATAACTGAATCTTTTTTGAGAGAAGGGGATCTCTATGAGAGGCTATTAGGCGGACTAAAAATATATTTTTAGAACTAGCAGACTGGGACGGACCACAACATCATGTCTGCTTTCTTCATGGGCTTTGTGATAGCGGCAGGCTCAATTAGTCAGATTTTATGACAGGTATCTAGTGGACTTCCGTCATGAATGAAAGGTAATATGGAAGCTTGGAGCATCTTCAATCTGACCCTCAAACCCTCCTCCACACGGGAGTCCCTAGCTGACGCTCGTTAGCGTCAAAAGGACGAGCTTTCGCGCAGGCGCGAACTGAATGGGCCGGCCCATTCGATGGCGTTGTAGCGAGAGGCTACTTTATTAAATATAAAAGAACAAAAGAACTGGAAACCTGGCAACCACGAGTAACCGTTCTTCACCAGTTGAGCTACTAAGCATTTCTGGTTAGTTGATCGTGCAATTTTATTTAAACTCAATGCCGTGACAGGTCCAGAAAAAATACAAAAAAAATTCAACCATTGAACATTTTTGTAAATATACAACGTTCAATTTTTAAATAGACAAAGAACATTTTTGGATACACGCTGAACAATTTTGAAATGCACATTGAATATTTTTGTGATATACGCTGAATATTTTGTTAAATATGCATAAAATATTTTTTGTAAATATACACTGAACATTTTTTAACTACACATTGAACACTTTTGTGATATAAGCTGAACAATATTGAAATAGAAATTGAACATTTTTGTGATATATGTTGAACAATTTTTATATATACATTGTACATTTTTGTAATATACGCTGAACAATTGTGATTTTTTTATAAAAACCTTTTTTACTATTGTGGACAAGTTTTGAAATCATGAAAAAATTTTGGAATTTCAAACATTTCTTAAAACATAGGATGAAAATAAAAACGAAAAAACATAAAAGAAAAGGAAAGAAAAAATAAAATAAATAGAAAACAGAAACAGAAGAAAACAAGAAAAACAGAAAACCAGTAAAAGAAAAAAACATGAAAAAAATCGGTCCAGGGAACCCTCTAGAAGGTTCCCAAAACCGTTTGCCTGGCCCTGCTTCAACGCACGAAATGGGCCAGCCCGTTTGCACTGCTCGCTCGTGCGCTTCAGCGGAAGTGGAGCAGATGGACGCACGCGAGCGTCAAATAGGGTTCGCCCCTCCACACCCTATGCCTGGATGGACAGCCCGAACACTATCTGAACAAAAAGAAGGCCAGCAAACGGCTTCGTTCAAGCCCATATGCCTGTGCTATCCGACACCCTTCTGACTAAGCCTATAGAGAGGCTCCGGCAATAGACACGCCCACCAGATGTTTGAGGCTATTCCTCAACAAATCTATAGGTTTCTTTTCTCCCCATACACATTTATCGACCGAATTTTAGGATTGTATATTTTCACTGTGATGCATGTTTAGGACTCATTCATGGTGGATATAATAAATGACTGTCAAGATACTCCCAATTATGAGATGGTGATCAAAATTCGCCTTACTTTTATGTTGGACAATCATAGGGAACTCAGAAAAAGAAAGTGAAGGCAAGAGGAAATGCATACTCAACCCATGAAGATGTCTTTGTTGTGTCAAGCTTGATTGCACAGAAACATTGATCCTATATGTGGAACCAAGAGAAAGGACTCTAAGTATTTATGGGGGAGGGGGGGGGGATTCACGCATGGTACCATGAACACGAGCACTATATGGACCACATAAAACCCATTAACGGTGGCGCAAAGGAACGTTGTGCGCAGCGGTTGGTCGAGAATAGCGATGTGGAAAAAAAATATCACGATGGAGTACAGAGCGATCGAAATATCCATGACCTAAGGCTGGTCATAGTGGGGAGTAACTTATGCTAGTGTCATGCATATGACACTAGTCTAAGTTACCACTTTCATAGTGCAAAATAACATAGTACTAGTGTCATAGATGGCATCATTTATTAGGTTGTAGACTCATATTGTCTTGAGAAGCGCTATGTTACAGTATCATATTATGTTACTACCTCTCTCTCAGTTTACAGGGCGTGTGCGTGCCCCTACGTCGTTAATTTGACCAACTTAATATAAGTCATATATTACAAAAAATATACCAATATAAACTTCAGATGCTCTATTTCAAATCGTATAATTTTTGTGTTATATAGTTTATATTAAGGTGATAAAATTGGCAACCTAGGTATACGCGTAGGACTTATAAACTGAAACGGAGGTAGTACCACTTCATATTAACTCTTTGCCACATAAGCAAATTTTTTTGGAGTGCGCTATGTTACTAGCTAAGTTACTCCCACTAGCCTAACAAGGGCATCTCCTCGCGACCCTCCACTCTCGCCGCCGCCGCCACCTCCTCTCCTTCCTATTCTCGTCCAGCCGCCTCCTTTGTTTCTTCCTCACCTCCTCCGCCGTCTCCTCCCATCCCAAATCGTCGTCCTCCCCCATCGGCGCGCGATACCTGAGAGCGAAAACATGTTTTAGAGCCTATGCATCCGGGTATTCCTTATCCAACCACTCATTCCTGCATCACGATTCGTGCAAATAATTTTCTCTTTTTTGTTTCTCTCATATAGAACATGTTTTTATACTTCATCTTTGCAACACAATAAAGCTTTCTATGTAGAATGTGGGATAAAACTTACAGATTTTTTGGTCCAACATAAATATACAAAGTGAGATTTGTTTGATTAAAAAAATCTTATTTTTCATATTTATGTCGGACAAAAAAATCTGAAAGTTTTATCTCACATTCTAGTTACAAAGTTATGTTGTACTGCAAAGTTTGAAGTTCAAGACATGTTTTATATGAGAGGAACAAAAAAAAGAAAATTTCATATAAAAAGGTAGTTGTGTAGTACAGATCCCAAAGCAACATTGAAGTGTTAGGATAGTAAGGCCCGGGTGCATAAGCTTACAAAATCTGCATTCCACCTGAGAGAACCCCGTCGGCTCCGTCGATCTGACAGACCTAGGTCTCTGGGGCGGCTACTGTCTAAGGCGAGGAAGGGGGGCGGTCGCATTAGGACGCAGGGAGGGGGACCAGCCAACCGTGCTCAAGTTCGTCTGCGGCGGCTGCAAATCGAGTCGGCAGCTACAATTCAAAGGTGAGTGCGCGGCGGCCATCTCTCCTTCCCATCCTCTCTCTCTCTGTCGTGCAAAAGTCGCGGAGATCTTGGCGGCGGCGGTAGTCTCAACTACGTGCAGTGCCGACGCCAGACGCAGCTGAGGACACAGCGTGGGCGTGCGTCCGTGATGTGCGTGGGCTGCGTGCTGCTGGTGGCATGCGTGTGCGCTAGCTATGTGGTGTGTGCGCGCTGGTGTGCTGGTTGAGTGTCTGTTCGTTCCAGCCACTCCTAATTCACTAGCGTATTGACTTGAATTTGGCCAGATCAGATAAATCAAGTCAGTAGAAGCAGCACCTAATTTAGAGCGGGTGATTCCTTCGGACACACTACTCATGCCGTCGGGTGGGGATAAGTACTACTCCACGAAATGAGTCTCTGACTAACTAATTGAAGTATCAAGCCGGCCTTGAGCTTGCAACGACTTCTGTGGCTGACACACGCTGTATTGTATTTTTTTCCTGCAGCAGCTAAAAGGGACAAGGCTGAAAACTGATTGTAGTTCTTTCCTTAATGACTTACAGAGTACACAGCTGATTACATATAGGGGGGCGAGGCCCAACCAGAACTAGTACGTGCACGAGATCGTGCGTGAGTCGTGGGGAGACTGCGGTGACCAAGTCACCTGGCTAACACCCCCCCCCCCCCCCCGCAGTGTCAGCGTCGGGCTCGCCAACGTTGAGACTAGCTCGGATGTCGACGAATGCAGCAGTGGGCAGTCTTTTGGTGAAGATGTCGGCAAATTGCGCGCTGGTCGGAACATGCAGAACACGTACATCACCTAGAGCTACCTTCTCCCTTACAAAGTGTATATCTATCTCTATGTGCTTGGTACGACGATGTTGCACAGGGTTACAAGACATGTAAACAGCAGAGATGTTATCACAGTAGATGATGGTAGCTTGGTGAAGTGGCCGGTGCAGCTCAGTGAGGAGTTGGCGGAGCCAGACGGTTTCAGCAACGACATGAGCGACGAACCTGTACTCAGCTTCGGCAAAGGACCTGGAAACAGCGAGCTGTCGTTTTGACGACCATGAAATCAAATTATCACCCAGGTACACACAATAACTGAAAGTGGATCGACGAGTATCCGGGCATCCAGCCCAGTCTGCATCAGAGTATGCTGTGAGAGAAGTTGGGGCGGATGGTGTAATGGAAAGGCCATGATCTAGTGTGCCCTTGAGATAGCGGAGGATGCGTTTGACATGATTGTAATGAGGAAGGCGAGGATCATGCATGAATAAGCATGCTTGTTGCACGGCATAGGTAATCTCAGAACGAGTGAGAGTCATGTATTGTAGAGCTCCGGTGAGGCTGCAGTACAGGGTAGGATCAGAGAGGGGCTCACCAACGGAGGAAAGCTTGGAACCCGTTTCAGCCGGTGTGCGGCAGGGGTGGCAGTCAGTCATGCCGGCCTTAGAGAGAAGATCAAGCACGTATTGGCGCTGAGAAAGAAAAAGACCAGAGGAAGAACGAGACACAGTGATCCCAAGAAAATGATGAAGAGAGCCAAGGTCGGTCATCAAAATTCACGGCGAAGGGACACAATGATCTGGTCGAGAAATGCATCAGAAGAGGCAGCGAGCACAATATCGTCAACGTATAGAAGAAGGTAGGCAGTGTGATGTTGTGTTTTGAGAATAAAGAGAGAGGAATCCGAGCGGGAAGGGAGGAACCCGAGGGTATGGATGAACGTGGCGAAATGATGAAACCATAATGTGGCGCCTGCTTAAGACCGTAGAGAGATTTGTTAAGATGACAAACATGATCGGGAAACAAGGGGTTGACGAAGCCAAGTGGCTGCCGACAGAAAACTATTTCGTGGAGGGAGCCATGAAGAAATGCGTTCTTTACATCTAATTGGTGGATTGGCCAAGAAGACGAAACAGCGAGGCTGAGAACGACGCGGATCGTGCTGGGTTTAACCACGGGAGAGAAGGTTTCGTCAAAATCAATGCCGGCTTGCTGAGAATCACCACGACAAACCCACCTAGCCTTTTAGCGGGAGAGAGAGAGCCATCGGAGTTGAATTTATGCCGGAAAACCCATTTCCCGGAGACAACATTGGCGCCGTGTGGACGAGGAACGAGGGACCAGGTGTTGTTGAGAAGAAGAGCATCATACTCCTCCTTCATGGCGTGGAACCAGTTGGGGTCGAGGAGAGCCGCTTTGTAAGAGGAAGGAATGGGAGAGATAGGAGTGGATGAGGCGGTGAGATTTAAGCGGTCAACAGGGAGAATGAAGCCAGACTTACCGCGTGTACGCATAGTGTGAGCATTGGATGGAATCGGTACGGGGACAGCAGTGGGAGGGAGACTGCGTGGTGGTTGGGATGGAGGAGAAGAAGTAGAAGCAGAGGCGAGATCCGGTGATGCCGGAAGAGAGGCAGTGGACGTTGCATGCGAGGGAGGGGAAGGGACATGCATAGGTGATGGGATGGCGGGCCCTGGTGAATTGAGTGCGGGAGAATGGTCGCTGGGTGGGGTAGGTAGGCAATGATTGGGAGAGAGAGAAGGCACGGAGCCCTGAGTGGATGCGCAGATAGGCGAGGCGGGAGGGGTGGTGGGGGTAGGTGGCTGATTGGCAGGCGACATGACCACGTGAACAGGACCATGCATGCGGGCGCCATGCACGTCGATCTGAGAAGAGCTGGCTGGAGTGGTTTTTGTGGCAGAAATAGGTGCGGAAAAATCGAGCGGGGAGTGGGAGGCGTAGGGGAAGACTGTTTCGTCAAAAGTGACGTGGCGAGAGATGAGGACACGGCCGGTCTACAGATCAAGACAACGGCAACCCTTATGAGAATCAGAGTAGCCAAGAAAGACACATGGAAAGGATCTAGGAGAAAGTTTGTTAGGTGTGGTGGCGCTGAGATTGGGATAGCACAGAAAACCAAAAACACGTAGGCTGTCATAGGAAGGTGCGGCCAGAAATAAAGATTCATATGGAGAGAACTTAGGAGATTTGGTTGTTGGACGTATGTTGAGAAGATAGGTAGCATGGCGAAGGGCTTCAACCCAGAATTTTGGTGGCATGGAAGCCTGAATGAGGAGGGTATGGAGGATGTCATTGATCGTGCGAAGAGAGCGCTCTGCCTTTCCGTTTTGGGAAGAGGTGTAGGGACATGAGCAATGGAGAAGAATACCGTGGTGAAGAAAAAAAATCGTGGTTGCGAGCGTTGTCGAATTCTCGTCCATTGTCACATTGCAAAAAACGAATGGGAAGAGAGAAATGAGTGTAGACATAACGCTGAAAATTAACAAACATGCCATGCACATCAGATTTGTTGTGAATGGGAAAGGTCCATATGTAGTGAGAATAATCATCCACGAGTACAAGATAATATTTGAAACCAGACACACTAGGTATAGGGGAAGTCCAGAGATCACAATGCAATAATTTAAAGGGAAAGGTACTACTAGTGGTAGAGGTGCCGAAAGGCAACCGAACATGTTTGCCTAGCTGACACGCTTGACACAGGGAGGAGTCATGGGAGGCGCGATCGTGCGGAAGCTGAAATTCTTGAAGAAGCTTGGACGTGGTGGTGGAGTTGGGATGACCAAAGCGACGATGCCAGAGGTTCACGGAAGCATGCATGGCTTGAGCTGGTGAGGAAGACGCGCCGTGAACCGTGTAGAGATCGCCAGAACTATTGAACCGAGCTATCACCGCCTTGCTGTAGAGATCCTTCACAGACAACCCAAAAGGATCAAATTCGACAGAAACTTGGTTATCAATTGTGAAATGGCGAACATAAATCAAGTTTTTGATAAGAGCAGGGGCCACAAGTACTTCACGAAGAAGAAGAGGTGACCTGGAGGAGGGGATGCTAGTGTTGCCGACACATGAAACAGGGACAGTGGAACCGTCGCCGATGGTTATGGATGGAAACAGAAGAGAAGGATGGAGGGAGGAAAGCGTACAACTAGATGCAAACATATGAGAAGATGCACCAGAGTCGAAGATCCAGACGGTACCTGTGTCCTGTGTGGTAAGTGAATTCAGAGCGGCAATAAGAGCAGCTTGATCCCAGGCAGGTGGTGCCGATGTGGAAGTAGAGGCAGCAGGCGGGTACGGTGATGAAGATGGCTGCGCCGAGGGACCACCCACGTCCCAGGTTGCGAGCGGAGGAGCGCCGTAGGGGTACATGGATGATGCCGTGGGAGCTGGAGCAGATTGGTACAACGGCGCATAAGCTGTGTAGGCGTGTGGCGGCGGCCTGGAGCCGAGGAGGCCGGGGGCGCCGACAGACGGGCGCATACCCGGCGCCCAAGCCCCGCTGGACACGGGAGGAGCGCCATAGGGAGAAGGCGCTATCCATGGCATGGGCCAGGCTTGAACAAGCCCAGTCCATGGGTCAGGAGAAGGACGCCATGCCGGAGAAGCTGATGATGAAGGCGTCGAGGGCGGTGGTGGTGGCGCCGCGGGACCCGAAGGTGAAGGTGCAGAAGACGATGAGGAAGCCGATGCCCCGTGCTTTGGTGGACGATAAACGGGGTTCTTCCCCTTGTAGTTGGGGCTGGGACGCCATCCTGCAGGTGGCTGCACGGCGGGCGGTGTCGGTGATGGGGCCGCCGGTGGTGGAGCGGGCCGCGCCGTGGTGTGGAAGAGACGGGGAGCGGTAGTCTTACGCGCCTGCGTCTGTTCCTCGAGCTGCAGCATAGATCTTGCCTCGGAGAGGGTCGGCAGGGGACGCAGGAGTGGGATCAGCGACGCCTGCTGAGCGAACTGCTCATCAAGGCCGCCCATGAGCGCGTGAAGAAGAGATCGATCGCCAACGGTTTTGCCAAGTTCACGGAGCTCGTCGCCGATCGCCTTGATCTGCTGGCAGAAGGCGCCGACGGGGCGATCGCCCTGGGTGATCGTGCGAAGCTCGGTGTTGAGGGCGGAGATGCGCGCATCACGATTGTCCTGGAAAAGACGCCGGAGCTCCGTCCAGATGTTGCGTGCCATGGCGCCGTCCTTGACGACGAGGTTGAACAGCTCGGTGGAGATGCGTGTGTATAACCACTGGATGATGGCCAGATCATCTTTGAGCCAGCGAGGGTTGTGCGGCTCGGGGGGAGACTCATCGGAGATGTGGTGGAGCAGCGAGCAACGGCCGAGGTGGATCTCGAACAAGTGGCACCAGTGGTAATAGTTCCTGCTATGGAGATCAAGAACAATGGGGATGAAGGGAGTCACGTTTGTGATAGTGTCGCTGAAGGAGAGAGAGGGGATGGTGAGGGTAGTGGTGGTCGCCGGGCTGGTTTGATTGCCGGCGGCGGGCTGGGAAGGATTGCCGGCGCCGGGGCTAGTCATGGTGTTGGAGTTTAGGAGAGGATCGTGGGATAGTTATCTGATACCATGAAAACTGATTGTAGTTCTTTCCTTAATGACTTACAGAGTACACAACGGATTACATATAGGGGGGCGAGGCCCAACCAGAACTAGTACGTGCACGAGATCGTGCGTGAGTCGTGGGGAGACTGCGGTGACCAAGTCACCTGGCTAACAAAGGCGACTGGGAAGTCAGGGCTACATATCCCTCCTCACCTTGATTTTCTCTCCAAAATCTGAGGTAATTTATTTACTACATCACACATGTGCTACTAATGCTTCTAAAGATTTCTTGATCTTATGTGCATGTTAGCTTTTAGTGGAAACCTTGATGTCCTTGTGCTTTACACATGTGAAGTTCAACACTATGGCTGCCATTATGTGTTGTGTAATGCTCTGGTGGTTATGAGTCATGTTTGATATAGTTATCATTCCGATGCTTAAAGCTAACCATTTTGTAAAAAGATGCCTTGGTTCTCGTCTAATGCAAGCTGCACTACTGTCAAAAAGTATACTCTATTTTGAAGTGTCATAACTTGTAAGTAATGCCGTTTGCTATTGCTTGAAATTTAGAAAGTTTAGTCATGATACAAAGCTATGGATTTTGAAATTTCAGTTGTGAAGTTCATACCTGCAAGTTATCCTTCCTTACAGAGTCATTTTTTGTGGTAGAGTGAAAGCAAGTGTGCTCTGTTGCTGAACATTTATGTGATGCCAAAGGACAAGATTTGCTTCTGCTTATTGGCAACATTTTCCATTTCACCCAGGTAACTTCTGAAGGGCATTCTTGTATTGACACCTCTGTTTCTGTGCTCCATGTTGTGTTGTTATACAATATATTTCTCTTTCTAACTTGTTTGTTACCATTGCTATTAGAAGCCATTAGCTATTCTCGGGGTGGGGTCATGGTGGCGGCCTCTTCAGCGGCGTCACACGACGATCTCCATGCGCGAGAGAGGCATCTCAACGGGTTCCCTGAGGTGAGCATGATACCGTGGAGAGATGGTGTCGAGGACGATGTCCAAGCGCATCATCACGCTCAATGGCTCCGCGCCATGGTCAGCGAGTTTGGTGACAGCGATGGGCGGTCCAGAAGCTCCTTAAAGCATTTGATTCATGGTATGCTTTGATCTCTTTCTTGTTTTCTTCTCTATCCCTGATCTGAATTTTGTATCTATACATACATGAGATAAGTGGAGGATTCTAATAGAGAAGGCATAATAACTATATTATACTCTACTCTATTGAAAAGAATCATCTCCTATTAGATTCTCTGAATATTTGTATAGATAACACTCACCCACCTCTTTGTTCCTTCTTTTGATTATCTACGAGTTCTCAGCAAGTACTTTAGTTTTGAATTGAGGAGCTCTCACCGATTTCATATAAATGAAATGAAAGTCAAGAGATACAAGAAGGATCCGCCTGTACACGCCATGGACCAGGCACGTTTATAAAATAATGGTACAACAAAAGCAAGATTAATACCTTATTCCTGGGAACATACTTTCCTTGATCTGACATGGATAGATACCTAGTTGATGGGCTTAATTCTTATAGCCAGTTTACTGAAGGTCCTTTCATACTAATAGATAAGGCATAATAACTACATTATACTCTACTCTTTGTTCTGTCGAAAAGAATCATCTCTTATTTGATTCTTTGAATTTTTTTATAGATAACACTCACCTGCCCCTTTGTTCCTTCCATTATCTTTAGGAGTTCGCTCAAATTGTATTATTGGGATTTTCTTTGCTGCTTTACTTGACATGGAGCGGCAAGAGCAAGCTTTTGGCAATGAAGATTGATTCATGATGTTTTTGGTCGGGGGCTGCAGCATCGTGTGTGTTGATGTGATTGCTTGTAAAATTTGAATCATGGTTTTAGGTCATGCATCTAGAGAAGATCCTTGCCGCAACTGGTGCGAGCCGAGGTTTGTTAGATGAACAAAAAATTGATTTATCTGGACAGAGAACAGTGAGATCTTACATATCGCATCATGTTGATTTTCTCTTCTTGACCTAGGATTTGCAGTGCGTAATTGGTGAGTGTTCTTTTACTTTTCTTGCAGAGATTTGCTCAGATGCATTGTTAGGCAATTTGCTATTGGACTCTACTTTCTAGTGAGATTAACCGCACACATGATTTCTATTTACATGTACTTTGTAGGTCTGTAAGAAAAGGGCTTCAGTTATTTGTTTGATGGCCTTTGGTTGGTTGGTGCCAAAAAAACAGTACATGAAAAGCTTCATATTTAAGTTGTACATGTATCTGCCAAGCTTACCAAATTTTTTGTGCCAGATTGGTCAAAGATTGGACATTTGAATAAAAGCAACTTCATTGGAAACTAATAATACCCTTCTGATCAGTATTGCTATATTTGTGTTGTGAATTATTTCGCAGGCAACAAAAGGATCATCTCATCATTCTCTAAGGGAGCCAGCATCCAGCCGTTCCTTTGTGTTAGTCAGCAGACTCCCTTTGCCCACGATCGTTGCACGATCTGCTCCACGATCTAGCGATAGTTGGTCTAGCCAGCACTATATGTATCCCCTGATGTACTCTGTATCAATCAAGCAAAGCATTCTAAAAATTTACATGGTATCAGACACCAGTTTCGGTCTCCTCTCTCCACGATCGCCATGGTGACTAGTGGAGGACAACCCACCCTCCCCAACACCGGCGGCCAGCCAACTGCTCCTCCTCTCCCCGGCGGCCAGCCAACTGCTATCCTTCCTGGCGCTCCGCCACCTCCTCCTCTTCCTGGCGGCCAGCCCGTTAACCCTATCCCTCCGCCGCCCCCGCCAGTTTTCGCCGCCATGCCCGCCGCTCCACTCTCCTTCAGTGACACCATTACAGACATCACTCCGTTAATCCCCATCGTCCTCGATCTTCATAGCCACAATTACTACCACTGGCGCCATCTCTTCGAGATTCATCTTGGCCGCTGCTCCCTTCTTCACCATATCTCCGGCGACGCACTCCCGGCCCCGCATGACCCACGGTGGCTCAAAGACGACCTCGCCATCATCCAGTGGCTGTACACTCGCATCTCCACCGAGCTCTTCAACCTCGTCGTCACTGATGGCGCCTCCGCCCGCGATATTTGGCTCGAGCTTCGTCGCCTGTTCCAAGACAACCGCGACGCCCGGGTCTCCTCTCTCAACACGGAGCTGCGCACCATCACGCAGGGAGATCGCCCCATTGGCGTCTTCTGTCAGCGCATCAAGGCCATCGGAGATGAGTTACGTGAGCTTGGCGAAGTGGTCGCCGACCGATCCCTTCTTCACGCTCTGATGGGCGGTCTTGACGACCGCTTTGCCCAGCAGGCCACGTTGATCCCACTTCTTCGTCCGCTCCCCACACTCGCCGAGGCCCGCTCCATGTTGCAGATGGAGGAGCAGAACCAGCAGCGGAAGGCCAACACTCCCCGTCTCTTCCACGTGACGGGTCGCCCAGCGCCTGCACCAGCGGCTGCGCTGGTGGCGGTTCCGGCGACCCCTCCCCCGGCGCCAGCCACGCCTCAACCGCCGCCCGGCTGGCGCCCCAGCCCCAATTACAAGGGAAAAAACCCCGTCTACCGCCCGCCCAGGCAGGGGTCCGCCGCTTCCTCGTCAAGCTCCACGCCGGCTTCCACACCAACGGCTCCACCGCCGCCTTCGGCGCCTTCTGCATCAGATCCTTCGACCTGGCGCCCCTCGCATGACCCATGGACTGGACTCGTTCAGGCGTGGCCCATGCCCTGGTCGGCGCCATCTCCGTACGGCGCTCCACCGGCATATACTGGCAGCTGGGCGCCCGGCCTCCGGCCTGCCGTCGGTGCTCCCGGTCTTCTTGGCGCGCGCCCTCCTCCACATGCCTACGCCGCCTATGCGCCTCTATACCAGGCCGCCGCCGTGCCCACGGCATACTCCATGTACCCCTACGGCGCGCCTCCACCACCAACCTGGGATCATGTCGCGCCATCAGCGCCCTCTGCTCCGCCGACCCAGCCTGCGTCATCTACATCCACTACGGCAACGCCGGCCTGGGATCAGGCCGCTTTCATCGCCGCCATGAATTCACTCACCACCCAGGACGCAGGTACTGAATGGATTTTTGATTCTAGGGCATCTTCGCATATGTTTGCATCAGATCGTACACTCACCTCACTTCGCCCCTCGCTCTTCTTCCCTTCCATCACTCTTGGCGACGGCTCTTCGGTCCCCGTTGCTTGCGTTGGCTCCACCACTCTCCCATCCTCTTTTCCCCCTCTTCTTCTTCGCGAAGTACTTGTAGCACCTGCTCTCATAAAAAAATCTCATTTCCGTTCGACAGTTTACTGTTGACAATCAAGTTTCTGTTGAATTTGATCCTTTTGGGTTGTCTGTGAAGGACCTTCGCACCAAGGTGGAGATAGCTTGGTTCAATAGCTCCGGCGACTTGTACACGGTTCATCCTGCACCGCCCGCTCCACCTCATGCCATGGTGGCTTCTGTCACAACGTGGCACTGCCGCCTCGGTCATCCACAGTCCACCACGACGTCCACGCTTCTTCAAGAATTTCAGCTTCCTCACGACCGTGCCACGCATGATTCGTCTTTGTGCCATGCATGTCAGATGGGCAAGCACGTTCGGCTGCCCTTTGGTGTATCTACTACCCGTAGTTCATTTCCCTTTGAGTTATTGCATTGTGACTTGTGGACGTCCCCTGTTCCTAGTGTTTCTGGATTCAAGTATTATCTTGTTGTATTAGATGACTATTCCCACTTTGTATGGACCTTTCCCATTCGCTCTAAATCTGATGTGCATGCGTTATTTGTCAAGTTTCAACAGTATGTCTCCACTCACTTTTCTCTCCCCATTCGTTTCCTTCAATGTGATAACGGCCATGAATTTGATAACACTCGCAATCGTGATTTCTTTCTCCATCATGGCATTCTTCTTCGGTTCTCCTGTCCGTACACCTTCCCGCAAAACGGAAAAGCTGAGCGATCTCTCCGAACCATCAACGACATTCTTCGCACTCTTCTCATTCAAGCCTCCATGCCATCTTCATATTGGGTTGAAGCCCTACGGCACGCCACTTTTCTTCTTAATATTCGTTGCACCAAGTTATGTCCTCGTTTTTCTCCCTACGAGTCTCTCTTTCTTGCCTCCCCTACCTATTCTGATCTCCGAGTGTTCGGCTGTCTCTGCTTTCCTAATTTATCCGCTACTTCAGAGAACAAACTAGCTCCACGATCAATGCCCTGTATTTTTCTTGGCTACTCTGACTCGCACAAAGGGTATCGTTGTCTTCACCTCTCCACCGGCCGTGTCATCCTCTCTCGCCACGTTACCTTCGAGGAAACTATCTTTCCATTTGCCTCCCACCAGCCTCCGGATTTTTCTGCACCAATTTCTGGCCCCAGATCAGCTTCCGCCAGACCCCGCGCGATCGACGTGCATGGCCTGCATAGCCCTGTTCATCTGGACCCCGCCCCCAACCAGGCCCACCCACCACCACCACCCACCCACCTACCTCGGATCTGCCGCCGTACTCCTCCGACATATCTCCTGCGCACCAACCCCACCACCCACCTGCCTCAGATCTGGCGCCATCCTCCTCCATCATATCGCCTGCACCCCAATCCGCCTCTACCCAACCAATCATCGACCACTCACCCACCACCAGCTTTTGCCCAGATTCTCCCGGGCCCGCCGCGTCTCCCATCCCAACGTCTGCTACTGATTCGCCCGCCACCACCCAATCAGCACCCACCTTTCCCTCTTCCTCACCAGCGTCTTCTTCGCCCTCGCCTTCTTCCCGCAAACTTCCAGCCACTGATGTTCCTGTTCCCGTCCCACGTAACAACCACCCCATGCGCACTCGTAGTAAAGCAGGATTTGGGCTACCAGTGGATCATTTAAACCTATCTGCCACTGCTACACCTATCTCTCCTATTCCCAAGTCCTATAAAGCTGCTCTTCTTGATCCTCATTGGCTCAAGGCCATGAAAGACGAATACGATGCGCTCCTTCTCAACAACACGTGGTCTCTCATCCCTCGTCCTTCTGGCGCAAATGTTGTGTCCGACAAATGGGTCTTTCGCCATAAGTTTCATTCTGACGGCACCCTATCTCGCTACAAGGCTCGTTGGGTCTGTCGTGGCGATTCTTAGCAACCCGGGGTTGACTTCGACGAAACTTTCTCTCCCGTCGTCAAACCCAACACCATTCGGGTGGTTCTCAGCTTGGCTGTCTCCTCATTCTGGCATGTTCATTAGTTAGACGTAAAAATGCCTTCTTACACGGTTCTCTGACTGAAACTGTCCACTGCCGACAGCCGCTCGGGTTCTCTGATCCCGTTTTCTCGATCACGTTTGTCACCTCCAGAAATCTTTGTACGGTCTTAAACAAGCACCACACGCCTGGTTTCAGCGTTTTGCTACTTTTATCCAGCACATTGGATTCTTTCCCTCTCGTTCGGATTCTTCCCTCTTCATTTTCCACTCTCCCGAGCACACTGCCTACCTTCTCCTTTACGTCGATGATATAGTGCTTACTGCCTCCTCGGAGGTTTTCCTAACCCACATCATTTCTTCTCTTTGTTCGGAATTTTGCATGACTGATCTTGGTCCCCTGCATCACTTTCTCGGCATTGCCGTCTCCCGGTCCTCCTCGGGTCTTTTTCTGTCGCAACGCCAATATGTTCTCGACCTTCTCTCCAAAGCCGGCATGACTGACTGTCACCCCGCTCGTACCCCAGCTGACACCGGTTCTAAGCTTTCCTCCGCCGGCAACCCTCTTGATGATCCCACTCTCTATCGCAGTCTCACCGGCGCTCTCCAGTATCTCACTCTCACGCGTCCGGAGATCACCTACGCTGTCCAACAAGCCTGCTTGTACATGCACGATCCACGTCTTCCGCACATGCATCATGTCAAGCGTGTTCTGCGTTATCTTAAGGGCACTCTAGATCATGGCCTTTCCATTACCCCCTCATCTCCTACCACCCTCACCGCGTACTCTGATGCAGACTGGGCAGGGTGTCCGGATACTCGACGATCCACTTCAGGTTACTGTGTGTACTTGGGTGACAACCTGATTTCATGGTCTTCGAAGCGGTAACTAACTGTTTCCAGGTCGTCCGTGGAGGCTGAGTACTGCTCTGTTGCTCACGCTGTTGCCGAAACGGTGTGGCTTCGTCAGCTGCTCGGTGAACTACATCGTCCTCTTCATCAGGCTACTATCGTTTATTGTGACAACATTTCGGCTGTCTACATGTCATGCAATCCTGTCCAGCATCGCCGGACCAAGCACATCGAGATTGACATCCATTTCGTTCGCGAGAAGGTGGCGCTTGGCGACGTTCGCGTTCTACACGTTCCTACTAGTGCTCAGTTTGCAGATATCTTCACCAAAGGCCTGCCGTCAGCTCCCTTCTTCGCCATCCGTGACAGTCTCAACGTCGTCGAGCCCGCCGCTGACACTGCGGGGGGGTGTTAGTCAGCAGACTCCCTCTGCCCATGATCGTTGCACGATCTGCTCCACGATCTAGCGATAGTTGGTCTAGCCAGCACTATATGTATCCCCTGATGTACTCTGTATCAATCAAGCAAAGCATTCCAAAAGTTTACACTTTGGATGCCTCACCATGGCCGGGGATTGCAAGGTAGAATCCTTCACCCAGATTATATGTTGGGCGGTTTCTTGTTCGACATCAATTTCTGGTTGGAGATGTATTCCAGTTCGGTTGTGTGATTACATCAAATTTGAGCATATTAGTTGAAATGTGTAATGCTACAAAGTTGACTGGTTTTCATAGTATTTTACTACTGGGAGTCTGTTTTGTTTGTTTCCTGCCCCTTGACTTCTACGGTCTCCATTTAGATATATGCATGGCTAACCAACCGTTTGTGCTTGTTATTAACAGTTTTAGATGAGTATTCCTACACATAGATGAATACCCTCCTAATACTAACCAAAGATTTGATATTCCATTACATTTGGTTAATCTGCCTGAGTTAATGCCTCCTACACAAGGAGGTGAACGAAAATGCGATGGGGGGCCTGTCTCAGAATTGTTTCCCCCTTTTTCCCAATAGCTTTCATCCGCAGTAATAGCTATTGGGCTGCATATGCACGCGCGCAGGTGTACCACTAAGGCAGGTGCGCAGAGGATGGCAGAGGAGGCGCGCCAAGGGCGCGCCCCTCCCACTAGTCCAATCCATTAACACCTACATTGAGGGCTCTATCAAACATAGAAGAACCGCCATCCAAGTGTTCATGAACAAGTTTTGCGTTTTCTATGTGCAAGTGGTGAATATGCACCAACGTGGTATTTGAGTCAATAGCCACATAAGTTTCGTTTCCTTCACTTTGGTCATCATCTTTCTGGTTTGCTTTGTTTCTGGCATTATGTTCACATGTGATTTTTGAATAGATGGACTTGGCCGCCCCTTTGTACCATAAATTTTAGAAGAAGTCATTCACGATGTCCCAACAATGGTGGAGTTGAACGGAAACCGAAGTGGTCAAACTTCTTTGAAGATCCCAGAAACCCCACCAAGAAGAACAACAACAACAATGTCACAAGCTACCACCAATCTATGGATTGGATGACGATGATGGGCAAGGTGGAGGGGACGATGTACATGGGACTGGCCCAAAGAGGAATGAACACTTGAGGGTCAAGACGTAGGAGAAGGATTGGCCCACACGTGACAACGCGGAAAGCAAAATGTCCGCCACGTGGACTAACATTTTTCGCAACAAACGAGAGGAATCAAAGAAAATGAGGAGAAAAGGGAGAAGAAGGAGGAGATGTACGAGTTCTTCTTGAATGCAAAGGGAGAAGATGTAGTACGACTGAGAGAGAGAGAGAGAGAGAGAGAGAAGAGAGAGAGAGAGAGAGAGAGAGAGAGAGAGAGAGAGAGAGAGAGAGAGAGAGAGAGAGAGAGAGAGAGAGAGAGAGAGAGAGAGAGAGAGAGAGAGAGAGAGAGAGAGAGAGAGAGAGAGAGAGATGGCAAAAAGTGAAGGTTGATAAGGTGAATACATATGAGACTATTGAGCTCGAGAAAGAGAAGGTGAGCCTAGCTAGAATCATGTTGATTGATCGTCTATGTATGAGTTGTTGAATTTACTTGGCATTGATTATTTTGGCTTGTGTTGAAGCGTGAATTGTTGTGTGCTATATCGATCGAATGATCCATGTGCATGTGTTTATATGTAGATATATCGATTGAATGATCCACGTCATGTGTTTATATGCATTTGAGGTTTTGAAAATGGAAGGTGAGTTTGCCTAGGTAGACAAATGAGGGTCTGTCGGCTTCTGTCTGCAGACGTGTTCACGAACATATATGGGATCAAATTAGCCGAGTGTGGTTGGGGATGTTGTTATAGTTTATGTCACTTTTTAGTTTCTCTTTTGAAGGGTTGTCATGCGTGTCTCGTTCGACCTCTGGATGAATTTTGTATACGTGTAAACATTATTGCTTGATATGAGGCAAAGTTTTCCATTAAGAATAGCAAGTCCCCTTTGAACTTTCTTTTCTATATTTCTCTATCGGTTTACTGGTTTCTGTTTCATTCTTTTGTTTCCTTTTAGCTTCTTTCGTCTTTTTATCTTTATTTTTTTATATTCAAGAACATTTATTGACATATGTGAACATTATATTTTTCAGTATGTAAACACCTTTTTTCAAATACCACTATATTCAAATTAATGAATAATTTTAAATACAATTTTTTTTTCATATTTCTGAACCTTTTGAATTCATGATTTTTGTAAACTCTTCTTCTTTTTATTTCACGAGCACTTTGTAACCCGTGAACATATTTTAAGATTCAGGAATATTTTCCATATTCATGAACTTCTTCAAATCTATGAAAATCCTAGTGGTTTTTTTTCAAAACCAGCGCGTGGTGATTTCTTGTTCACATGAGCAACAAAACAAAGCTTGCAGCGAACGACTGCACTAGGCCATGGCCCGTGAGACTCCAAGTATTCACCGTGGGAGCAACTAATTAAGGAGTACTCCATGAGGGAGCCTGCAAGGCTGACTTTCAGTTTTGCCCAGTTTCCGGATTTTCTTTATTTTCTGTAGGCGTATTCGAATTTTTTTTGCTCGAAAAATGGGTGTTTTTTTCTACCCGAGAGGCACAACTACGCCTCTCGAAAACACACACGTTTTTATTGCTTCCGCGAGAAGCACAGATTTATTGCACATGTAAAAGAATGTTTTTTTCCTTTCGCAAGAGGCACAGATTTGTTTTCGTGAGGGAAAAAACACGTTTATTTGCTTCTCATGGAGGTACGAATTTGCTTTTGCGTGAGCACAACTATGTTCCTTTGGAAAAGAAAAAAAACTGCTTGCAGCTTAGTTTTTTGTCTATTTTTTTCATTGAAACTTATCAACGTGGGATCCAGTTTCAAAGATCTTGACGCGAGGAATCCAAGGGTAAAGCTATTCGGGATTTAAACACACGATTTAAGAGATAAAAATGTTTTCAATATACGAATCTACGAAAAAAGGAAAAAAGCGATGAGAATGACTTCCTTTTAACACAAAATGCTGAGAATAACCTTTGCACAGAGTAATAGTGATTTGGCCAATTCAACGCTAAAAGCGCACCTCCCTGCCAGGGCTGTCGAGCAAGGAAAACCCTATTTAATGCACACTGCGGTAAATAGTTGGGGCTTTGCAAAAGGGCGCCCCCAACTGGGCTGGCCTGATTTTTTTAATTTGTTTGTCCTTCTTTATTTTTATTTTGCACGTTTATTTTTATTTTTACAAAAAAATTATGTTCCTATTTTCAATTTTTTTGGAAATTTTAAAATTTATAAAAAGATCGTTCAAAATTTTAAAAACATTCCTATTTTCAAATTTGTTTAGAAATTTCAAAAAAAGTTTAGAATTTTAAAATATGTCCTTTGTTTTCAAAAACCATTCAGAACTTCCAAAAATGCTCTTGCATTAAAAAATTTCATAGATTAAAAATGTGTTCGTGTTTTTTAATAGTTGTTCAGAATTTCACAAAATGTTCTAGTTTTTTCAAAAAAGTCATAAATTCAAAAACTGTTTGCGTTTTTGAAAAAAAATCATCTTCTTTAAAAGATGTTGAGAGTTAGAAAGATGTTTCTGTATTCAAATGTTTTTCAAATTTCAAAAAATGTTCACACTTTCCAAGAAAGTAGAAATTTTGTCCGTGTTTTTTTAGAAAATGTTCAGATTTCAAAAATTATTTGACTTTTAGAAAATTGTTCATAATTTTCTAAGAATTATTTGAAAGATTTAGAAAATTTTCAGATCTTCCAAAAAATTAAATTGTTAATTTTTCGTGTTGTTCATTTGTCACTTACACTAGTCAGGTCAACTGGGTAGCAACACCGGTAAAAACCCGTGAAGGCAAGCCCTTTTTGGATTTCTTACATCAAACAGTACTAGTACATCTCACGCTGGCCAGAACATTTGCCAGTGGGCCGGCCTAGTCGGGGGGCTCTGCGTGTGCGTCGACACCTTTATGTGGATTTTTACATCGCATATAAGAGCTCCCGCGAGCAAAAGTATGGGAGCTCCTATCTGCCACTCTCTGCGGGAGATTGTTGGCCGCACACACAGGCGCATCTTCTATTGGGCCGACCCATGAAGCTAGAGTCCAGTAACGAATGGCTACTGTAGCATTCTCGAGGGTTCGACTCCAAGATCACCCCGCTGTAGTGAGCGTTCGTGTTAATATAGCAGCGTGAAGCTTAAGAACAACGGCAGCACAAAGCCAAACATTTTTTAAATTTTGAACGCGATGCTTTTCTTGAAAAAGGTGATTTTTTTAGGAACCCAAACACTTATCATATTTGAAAACACAAACATTTTCAAAATTACGATTTTTTGATAAATCAACTTAAAAAAAATCCCAAACTTATTTTGTTTTTGCAAACAAATTGTGAAAGCATGATCATTTTTCAATTTTTAAACAAGTTTTGAAAATGGGAAAATTTGTTAAGATACAAATTTTTTTTGAAAAGTTAGCAATTCTATAGTATTTTGAATTTTTTAACACTTTTTGAAACGAAGATATTTTTTAAAGAAATCCTAAACTTTTTCTAAATTTCTTTTTTTTGAAATTTCTGAACAAATTACGATAGCAGGAACATTTATAGGAAATTTGAATAAATATTAAAAAATGTGAACATTGTAAATTTCTGAATATTTTTTGTAAAAGAAAAATAAAATTGAGAAATAAAAAAACAAAGAAAAAGAAAAGAAAAACCTGGGATCAACTTCTCATTTGGCCACACATCCTCAAAGTGCTGCAAGCCAAATACGCTTACTTTTATGGTTTCTTTGGATGGGCTCCGGAGAAAAAAGTGCACAGTTGTCTATTAATCCTATTAAACGAGGATGCCATACTCATCACCGACGGTTTCACCAGCGGCATAGAGGATGGCGGGGGATCACCACTTTTGGCCACTTTATGTTTTGGTCCTCTAACTTCTTCATCCAAGAATGTTCAATCAGCTTCGGCATTGTGTGGGAACTTATGAGTCCCCCTGAATCTGCTCGACATAATGTAGGGTTGTCGTTCAACGATATTCATTGCCTTCTTCTCCGTGTTTGCGGTCTGTTTTCTAGATCATTGTCGTTGGTGTATTCTGGCTTCGAATGGCAACTTTCCGACCGTTGTGTCAATGTTTCTCTGACTCTGATGAGGCTATGGAGGTCCAAAGCAGCATCGAGCTTTGCTCAAGGCTCCGCTGCTGGCAAGTACAAGAAGAAGATCACCTTGATTTCTTCAAGGACCTAAGTGCAATTTAAATTTCTTTAATGATGGTCTTGTAAAGGTTGCTCGACTTTAGTATGTGGCATTTGGCGTTTTTGATAGAAGAAAAACAATCTTCGATAAAAGTTTTTCTTTAGATTAAAATTCTATGAAGTTCTTTTAAAATCCTTCAGACCAAAAGTGGCTGGAGGACCACGTGACATATGTGGTAAGCAATCCAAACAATTTAAAAAAAAGGTGGCCGGAGGCGAATAGGCGGCCCGTTAGAATTCCCTGTGTCTCTATTACACAGTCTGAATGTCTGATCCACCGGGCCGGCCGAACCCCGCCCGTACCTTGCTTTCTCTTCCGCCTATTACAGTCTGTATCCTGGTGCAATTTGCTCTCTGAATTACATATCAGTTCGCCTTGATCCAACAAATTCTGTAAGAAAAGGTACGATTTTGATGTTCAAACATTAAAGAATATATGCTGCTGTGTAATCCCCATACCCAAAAGACGAGGGAGAATAAAAGATCAAGAAACTGTTTCAATTTCAACCGGATAGATTGCATTGCTAGTTTTATTTTGGATAGAAGAATGTGGTAGATCCAAAGGTTTTGGCATGTTATTGGCATTTGAGTAGCAGTGTAGCATTCTGCTGCCCGATCGAAAATAAGATGACTAATAATAATTAATACCACCAATTATTCTATGGTTAGAGTTTCAAGGACAATGTTCGAGTGACTTAAAACCGTAATCTGGTTAATTTACTAATTTTAACTGTAGTGCAGTTCCTGCCAGATTATACCTGCTGTGAACTTATTTTGTAACCAGGTTCTCTTCAGAAACATAGATTCCAATGCCTAGATTCCCCGTTGAACATATTTGCAGCACACACACGCACACACATCACAGTTTTATCTTCAGAAACATAGATTCCAACGCATATATACTATATTTTGGGTCGCAACCAGGTTCATGCTAAGCTTCCTCAGTTGATTCATCAGAATTTTGAACCATCCAATGATATCTCTGGTATCAGTAATATATGGTACTTCTGCTTGGATTAAACTCAAGATCCTTGATTGATTATTTCAATGATTTTGCATGTAGATAAACACCACCATTTTACAGTTGATGATTTCCCAAGGGTTAGCAGCGACCATTGTGAGCAGGGTGATGCTCAGTACCTAAATCCAGATATTCAACTAGGCCCTCCGACGATCATCTTTTCTGTGCATTCAATGACACCATTGCTGAGAAGCACAAACATTGCTTTGATCACCAAGGAGTATATGATGAGTCTGAAAGAATGTGTCTATTTAGGCAAATTGATTTTTTTGCGACACTGCCGCACTGCCAGCCTCTTGCAGAAATATAGGGAAAGACTGCGTACAATAGACCCAAAGTGGTCGGACCCTTCCCCAGACCCTGCGCAAGCTGCACTGGGGCTGCCCTTTTTTTACTGCCGCACTGCCATACATTATATGAGTGTACCCTTACTAATTTGAATCTCTGAATATATCACATGCTTCCTTTATTATTTTTTCTGTTAATGTAGACAACAATATGTTAGGACCATTGATTGCTCACATGGCTGCCATTGCAATTCGACCAGCGTACTGCAGTTCATTGATATCAAAATTGCTGGCTATCGGCACGCCCAACCTGCATGTGCCAAGATATTTGGTTTTTTCGCAGCACGTGATGTGGTTGAGAAACTTTGCGCCATTATGTCTACAGGTGTGGGATTGATAATTATGAAGCTGTAAATGTGAAGCGGGATACTGTAGTTCTAACAACTTGCATCTTTCTACCTGCACACTGTTCTTATCACACCACTTGCAAGTTTGTGATATGCATGTTTTTATTTGCGTATAGTACATGGCTCATCCAGTGCCAAGTTTGGTAGAGGATCCTTGTGATCACTTTGTTTGGAAGTTTATCTTTTAAATTAGGAAGGTATCTTTTAGCTTGGGCCTTCATCCAGTTAGAGATATGATATATGATTTGTTACCTACATTGGATTGTTAGGCCTTCATGTAAAGATGGCCTGGTAGGACTAGGGTTCCTACCAGGCCTCCGGCGCAGATTGTATGGGCAAGGAGGAGGGGGACGAGGGCTTGAGCGGGCGCGCCGGCAGACAGGCGCCGTCGCGGCTAGGGTTTAGAGGCGGCGGCGGCGGCTAGGGTTCCGGCTCCTCAGGGAGCTGGGCAACAGAAGATGATAATATCTTTATTGCTTAATTTCAACGGTGTCTTACAACTAGTATTTATAACTTTAGCCTAAGATAACTTGCCTAAAATAAATTGCCTAAGATAACTTGTGGGCCAAGCCCCTAATACTAATGCCCGGTGGGCCTCTTCCTAGTATATAGCAAACCGGTCATAACATCTCTCCCCGCCTGCGCAAACAGCTCGTCCTCGAGCTAAAAGTCTGGATAGTGTTGGCGAAAATCCTCACGCTGCTCCCAAGTAGCCTCCTCCTCCGGAAGGCCTGCCCACTGAACGAGGACGAACCAGACGCCACGACGGAGCTGTGCCTGCAACACCTTTGCCGGCTCTGGAAGAATGCGACCATCGGCGGTTGGCGGAAGCGCTGGAGGAGCCGCCGATGGCTCGCCACGAAAAGGCTTGAGCAGCCCCACATGGAAGACGTCGTGGATGCGAGCGCGGGCTGGAAGTTGAAGACAATAGGCCACCTTCCTAATGCGCTCCAAGATAGGGAAGGGCCCGGCGTAGCGAGGCCCGAGCTTGCGCTTGGCGCGCGGGTCAAGCGACCGCGCAGAGCGGTGGAGAAGACGCAGCCACACCCAGTCACCCACCGCGAACTCCGCCTCGCGATGATGATCGTCGTAGTAATGCTTGGCCAGCTGCTGGGCCTGAAGGAGACGCTGACGGACCTCAGCAAGCATCTCGTCATGGGTGCGGATAAGGTCACCCGCAACCGCTATCCGAGCCGTCTCCGGGTCCACCGTTAGTATAGGCGGGGGTGGTCGACCATAGACCACCTCAAACGGCGTAGCGTGCAGGGCGGAGTGATAGGAGGTGTTGTAGCAATACTCCGCCCAAGAAAGCCAGTCCACCCAAGCGCGAGGCCGATCACCTGTCACACAACACAAATACATGGCAATGACCTTGTTAACCACCTCGGACTGACCGTCTATCTGAGGATGGAACGCCGTACTCAGGCGGAGCTGGACACCCGCCATCCTAAAGAGGTCGCGCCAGACATGGCCCGTGAATACAGGGTCCCGATCACTGACGATCGAAGTAGGGAACCCGTGTAGACGGACAATGCCGTCGAAGAAGGCCCGGGCCACAGACGCCGCCGTGTACGGATGGCCGAGTGCGATGAAATGGGCGAACTTGGAGAAGCGGTCGACCACCGTGAGGATGACCGACTTGCCGCCCACCTTGGGAAGGCCCTCGATGAAGTCCATGGAGATATCCACCCAGACCTGAGACGACATCTCCAAGGGCTGAAGTAACCCAGCCGGCCGCAGGGTCTCCGTCTTGTTGCGCTGGCATGTTTGACACGACCGAACCCAGTCGCGGACCAGGGCACGATCGCCAGGGATGTAGAAGCCGGAACAAAGATCCGGCACCCATGGAGAAGCAGGCCGTCAGAGAAGCGCCACGGCTCCTCCAGGTCGCCGGCCGTGAGCTGCTGCCGAAGAAGGACGACGTCGTCGGCCGTCGCAGTTGCGCGGCGGATGTTGGCGAAGAGACCGCACGTCGGCCCCGAGCGGATGCACAGGACCGCCCCGGCGGACTCGTCGACGGAGAGAGCAATGCCGGAGTCGCGACGGGACATCGCGTCGGCCACGGTGTTAAGGCGGCCCGGCCGATACTCGATGGAGAAGTCGAAGCCGAAGAGCTTGCCGATCCACTGGTGCTGTGGCACGGTCGACAGCCGTTGGTCCAGCAAGAACTTCAGGCTGTAGTGGTCCGTGCGAATGTGGAAGGAACGTCCCCACAAGTACGGCCGCCAATGACGAACGGCCTGCACAAGGCCAATGAGCTCCCGCTCGTATGCCGTCAGTTTGAGATGGCGAGGAGCGAAAGGCCGGCTAAAGAAGGCGAGGGGTCCATCGCCCTGATGAAGCACGGTGCCGAAACCAGCGCCCGAGGCGTCACAGTCCACCACGAACGGGCGGTCGAAGTCGGGCATCTGAAGGACGTGGCCCGTCGTGAGGGCCCCCTTGAGGGCCTCGAACGCCGTTGTCGCCTCGTCGTCCCAAGCGAAAGCGTCGCAGCGAAGCAACCGCGTGAGGGGCGCCGCGATGAGCCCGAACTCCCGGATAAATTTCTGGTAGTAGCCGGCGAGGCCGAGGAACCCGCGGAGAGCCCGCAGCGAGCGAGGTGTCGGCCATGCGGAGACGGACGCCACCTTGTCGGCGTCCATAGCCACCCCGTCGGCAGAGATGACATGGCCGAGGTAGGCGACGGTAGGTGTCCCGAACGAGCACTTCGAGCACTTAAGGTGGAGGTGGTGTGCCCGAAGCTCGTTGAAGACGATGTCGACGTGCTGGAGGTGCTCGGCCTAGGTGGCGCTGTAGATAAGAATGTCATCAAAGAAAACAAGCACAAACCGCCGTAAGTAGGGCCGGAGGACGTCATTCATCAGGGCCTGGAAAGTCGCTAGGGCGTTGGCGAGGCCGAATGGCATCACCAAGAACTCGAAGTGGCCATGGTGGGTGCGAAACGCCGTCTTGGCAATGTCGTCGGGATGCATACGCACCTGATGATAGTCCGACCGGAGATCGAGCTTGGTGAAGAAGTGCGCCCCATGGAGCTCATCCAAGAGCTCGTCGACCACCGGTATAGGGAACTTGTCCTTGAGCGTGAGCGCGTTCAGGGCACGGTAGTCGATGCAGAAACACCAAGTGCCGTCCGACTTGCGGACGAGCAGCACCGGGGCGGTGAAGGGTGACGTGGAGATCCGGATGATGCCCGCGGCAAGCATCAGGGCACACTGGCGCTCCAACTCATCCTTCTGCAGCTGAGGGTAGCGGTAGGGCCGAACCGCCACGGGAGGGGTACCCGGCATGAGGTGAATATGATGGTCGTACACCCGGGCGGGCGGAAGACCCCGTGGCTCGTCGAAGAGGTCGCTATGCTGCTGGAGAAGGGAATCCAGCAGGGGTTGCTCGGCCTCCGAGGATGCGGCGACCAGCTGGAGATGTGGCACGGCCGGCGCGGCGCCCCCAATGCCGTCCCACCGGATGCGGCGACCCAGCCGCCAGAACGTCATTGTGAGTGCGTCGAAGTCCCATAAGATGGGACCGAGGGTCCGTAGAAAATCCACCCCGAGGATGAAGTCAAAGCAGCCGAGGTCGATCCCTGCGTAGGTAATGGAGAAGTGTTCACCACCAATGGAGATGGGAACATCACGGGCGAGCCCATGACACCGGAGGCGATCGCCGTTCGCCACCGTGATCCGCAAGCGCTCCCCGCCCGTCGTCGGAAGGGCTAGCTGACGCATGGTCACCTCGGGCAAGAAGTTATGGGTGGAGCCAGTATCCAGCAGTGCCACCAGCCGCTCGCCATGGATCGTCACCGACAGCAGCATGGTCCGCTCGCCACGGATGCCGGCGAGGGCGTGGAGGGAGACGACGCAAGCCGTCGCCGTGGGATCCGCGGGCGTGTCCGCGGCTGCCTCGGGTGGTGGTGTCACATCGGTCGAGTCGTCCGCCTCGGTGTAGTCGACCGTCTCCAAGTAAAAGAGGCCGGGCAGACATGGGTCGGCGTGTAGGGATCATCGCAGTTGAAGCAGAGTCCCTGACGGCGATGCTCCTACTGCTCGGCCGGTGACAACCGGCGGAAAGTCCGCGTGGTGGTCGGGGGAGTGGTCGTCGCGGCTGGAGGAGGCCGGCCCGGTGCTGGGGAAGTCGGCGCTGGTCGACTGGGCTGGCGACCGCCCTGTCCGGGCTGTTGCTGCAGTGTCTGGGCCCGCTGCTCGAAAGCTCGGGCGTAGTACATGGCCGTCTGGAGGTCGGGGGGATCTCGGAGCTCGACGTCCACGCGAATATGGTCCGGCAGACCGCCCACAAATAACTCGGCGCGCTGAATCCCGGAGACGCTCGGCGCGTGGCACGCCAGGGCCTGGAAGCGGTCGGCGTAGTCCTGAACCGTGGAGGTGAATTGTAAACGGCCGGGGGCCGCCAGGCGGCTCCCGCGGATAGGAGGCCCGAACCGGTGAAGACAGAGCTCCCCGGAAGCGCTCCCATGGTGGCATGCCGCCCTCGTCCTGCTCGAGGGCGTAGTACCAGGTCTGCGCCGCGCTGCGGAGATGATAGGACGCGAGCCAGGTACGATCCGAAGCGAGCGTCCGCTGCCCGTGAAAGAACTGCTCTCACTGGTTGAGCCAGTTGAGCGGGTCCTCCGTGCCCTCGTAGGTGGCGAAATCCAGTTTGGCGAAGTGAGGGGGTGTCGGACCGCCGTGCCCGGGGGTTGCTGCAGTCAGCGGCAGCGAGTGTGCTGGGTCGGGGATCGCCGGGGCGTAGGTCGCCGAGCCGGAGGGACGGTCAAACCGGAGGGAGGGCGTCGGGTGCTCCAGCGCCGTGGTATACACCGGGCCCGAAGACGAGACGACCGCCCATGCGGGAATTGGTGACGGTGATGGCGGAAACTGCACCTGGTGCAGGGGCCGACCCGTGGGCCTGGGCGCGAGTGGTGATGTAGTTGACGGTGGTGGCGCCTGGAGGAGCTGCGGCGCCGCAGCCAGCGTCGAAGTAGCCGGCGGAGGTGCCTGGAGAAGCTGCTGGGAGGGGTCTCCTAGCGGTGCGGTGGTAGCCGGCCAGGCGGGCCAAGGGTGCCCCGCGGTCGGGTAATGCTGCAGCAGCAGCGACGGCGGGGGCGACCCTCCGTAGGGCGACTGGAAGGCCGGGGCGGCCCACGGGAGCGGCGACGGCCCGTAGGCGGTGGTGGTGGCGCTTGGCGGCGGGGGCTGGTTCCCGGTGAGGTAAAGGCTGATGCCCTTGACCGTCTGGACGAGCTCCCGAAGGGTGCCCGAGACCTCCTCGAGCGAGAGTATGGGGGGCGGCTCTGCTGCGGTGGCGGTCGACGCTGTCGGGGTGGCCGTCCTGGATGTGAGCGCCGGCATGGACGCGGACGGGGCTGGCGGCTGCGTAGGCGAGGCGGTGGTGTTTGGCAGCGGCGGCGGTGATGGAGGATGCGACATGATCGAGCTGGTGTCTCTGAATACCAAATTGGTAGGACTAGGGTTCCTACCAGGCCTCCGGCGCAGATTGTATGGGCAAGGAGGAGGGGGACGAGGGCTTGAGCGGGCGCGCCGGCGGACAGGCGCAGTCGCGGCTAGGGTTTAGAGGTGGCGGCGGCTAGGGTTCCGGCTCCTCAGGGAGCCGGGCAACAGAAGATGATAATATCTTTATTGCTTAATTTCAACGGTGTCTTACAACTAGTATTTATAACTTTAGCTTAAGATAACTTACCTAAAATAAGTTGCCTAAGATAACTTGTGGGCCAAGCTCCTAATACTAATGACCGGTGGGCCTCTTCCTAGTATATACCAAACCGGTCATAACATGGCCCTTTATGAATAAAGCAATCAAGAGCTAGATGATTTGTTCTTCTATGCCCCCCCCCGGGGGGGGGGGGGGGGAGCCTCTCCCCAATCCGTAGCACACAGCACATGTCAATCCATGCTGCAACACATTAATAACGTGTATTCTAAGGGTATATTCATAATATTTTTCCATGTGCAACCTCAAACTTATCTTCCATTGAGAGGGCAACATTCAAAGTCAGATAATCACTACTGAACAGAACATCTGACTTCGCTCTATTCATGCACATGTAGTGGTGATATGCCATCGATTCCTTAGTGACTAATAAGTATGAACTATATATATATATATATATATATATATATATATATATATATATATATATATATATGATGATGATGAACTAATGATTGTTGATCCTTAATGTAGGGCAATATCTCTGACTAGTCTTGCTCGATGTATTTGCATGATAGGACATGTGTTTCGAATTTAAACTTTGTGTACGGATTGATGACAAACTAGAATGTCCGTATTTTCCTTGCAAATTACTGATCATTCCAAAAGGCATGGTAATTGATTTATGACAAGTTCTTGAATTAGAGTGAGTTTGTGATAGGGTGATCTCAACGTGGATTTCACATTTCATGGTATCCCTAGTAAGTTTTTCATTGCAAATTCAAATTATAAAGATGAAAGGTATGGTAGTGAGAAAATTTTGTATGTATCAAGCATATGACCACACACACACACACACAACAATCCAGTAAGTATAGTGCATCTATTTTACCAAACCATGCATGTATGGCACGAATTCAAAAATACTCCCTCTGTTCCTAAATATTTTTCTTTTAGAGATTTCAACAACTAACCACATACGGAGCAAAACGAGTGAATCTACACTCTAAAATATGTCTATATACATCCATATGTGGCAGTCCATTTAAAATATCTAAAAATACTAATATTGAGGAACGAAGGGAGTAAAATGTAAGCCATGCATAATCCTTAATTCAATATTTAAAATGAATAGGAAAGTGAAACATGAATATTAAGTCCAGTACTACATACATGCAAATGTTGTGTTTAGGTCTCTCCATCGACCCCCAGCCCCCCCCCCCCCCCACATATACTTCATGTATTGATTGTTGTTCATCTCTTTGTTAATAGAGCTATTGGTATCCATCACACGCGCGCTCATTATTGCTCTTCACGTTTTGATCTCCATTTATGTCATTCCCGCCCTCACACTCTCAAAAAATGTATTTCTCACACACAACCTCGTCGTGCCCTCCATGACAAACGCTCCCTATCTCTCTCTCAAGACACATGTGTTGCCTTTGTAAAACACCTTCACCGTGCGCGCACACATAAAGTCTATCTAGGCCACTCTCTCGGTAACTATCTCCCTCCAGCCCTCACCACAACTTCGCCACACGATATCTCGGTGTATCGTATTTAACATTCGAGTGTACGCTAGGCCACACTCCCTCGATCTCTCCCTCTATAAATGACTCTATTGACCTTGCTTTTTCGCGTCGTATCTCTCACACATAAACGCTCACACTACACCTCTTGCATAGGCGGAGCTATGTAGATTGTCGGGGGTTAACCCCTCGACCTTAGATAAAATTGTGAACCTCTATCTAGGATTGTTTAAATTATATTTTTTGAACATTATATTTGTCCCCACCCTCCCAAACACCGATTTGTTGTGCACCCCCTCCCCGGGAGAATATCATGTGCCCCCACACCTTAGATGCTATATGCTGATATGAGTTGGTTGGAGTTTGTGGATCTGAGATATAATAGCTCACAGGATGTCTTAATATTTTTACAGGAAACCTTAATGAGTTTGATAATTGCACACAATTTTTATAAAAACTACTCAGATGCCCTTGGATCCCATATCCAACGACCTCGAAGCTCGTATCACCGTAGCATCTAAGATAAAGGAGGACCTCATATTCTCCTGTATGTAAGAATATCATGTGCTACCACACCTTAGATGCTTTGGTGATACAAGCTCTTCGGAGCCGTTGGATCTGTGATCCAACAACTCCTTGGTGATTTGAATATTTTTTTGTAGAAAAGCCCCCAAAGAGTTCGGCCACTGCTTACAAGCACAAAGACTGCTCAGATGCCATTGGATCTCAGATCGAACGACCTCGAAGCTCGTATCATCATAGCATCCAAGCTGCGAGAGCACCTGATGTTTTCTCGTACAGGAGAATATGAGGTGCTCCCACATCATAGATTCTATGGTGATACGAGTTCTGGAGATCTAACGGCTCACAGTAGGAGGTTTGAATGTTTATGCAATATACGCCCCAAAGAGTTTGGGAATTGCGCAAAAAAGTACAAGTACTATGCATGTGACATCTGATCACAGATCATACGACCTAGGTGCTCGTATCACTGTAGCGGCTAATTAAGCTACAGGGATCACCTAATATGAGCTATTGGGAGCCGTTGGATCCAAGATGCAGCGGCACACACGAGGCCTGAATGTTTTATTTGCAAAAAATCTTGGAGAGTTTGTAAATTGCGCATAATTACAAAGACTACTCCCAAGCCATTGGATCTCAGATCCAATGACGTAAAAACTCGTATCACCATAGCATCTAAGCTGCGGGGTGGATGTGATATTCTATGCCGCTGTCATTTTTGTTCCTAGACTTGCAAAATACGTGTAACTCGTGCCGTTACTTGTCTAACCGCCCAAAGTGTTTGTGCAAAAAAACCACCCTACACTGAAATATCGGAACAACACACGGGGGTCCCACTTGTCATTGATCAAATTTGGACCTAAAACTAACAAATCTGAAAGACGAGATTTGAACTGGCAACCTGGACTACATAGCGTAAGTCGATAGCCTGAAACAACAACGGTTGTTGGCTTTGTCCCATAACTTGATTTTATACAATATTACATTGAGTAGAGTAGGGGGAGTGGCTCTCTAACACGTGCATGACCGTTGACTCACTTATTGGTGGGTCCCATGTCTGCGATCTCTCTCCCCTCTCAATCGTCTAATCTTTAGACACACGGGCACACACACGAAGAGCCGCGCGAGCTTGTCGTGGTGTTATTATAACTAAAAAGCTTGGAAATAGAAGGATCACCTAGAGCAAGAGACATTGTTGTTGGTGGAGACGGAGCTAACCACACCTATCCTCCGTGCCACGTTAGCATGACGAAGCTGTGTGGCTAGTGGGGTGTTTTCGACGGACTGGCTGGGTCCCGAGGTCGAACCATAGGTAGTACATTTGATACAGTATACTTTTACATGCACATTTTTCCTTTCTTTCTATTTGACAGTTTCTTTTCTTTTCTTTCTATTTGACAGTTTCTTTTCCTTTCTTTCTATTTGACAGTTTGTGATTATGGTTTCTTTTCTTTTCTTTCTATTTGACAGTTTCTTGATGGACCCTGGAGCACCGGCTGAAGTGATGTCTATGACTCTGGCCAAAACCGTCGAGGCTCAGGGTACAAAGAAGCTCAAGCACCCCGCCGAGACTACCGCAGACAAGCTCAAGGCCATCGCCCTGTCCAAGGCCCCCTCTCCGGGATCCCTCATTAAGCAAGTCCAGGTAATATCTCTTCTTGACGATCTTTTTGGCGATCTTGATCATGTTTTTTCATCTAACACGCAGTACTAGTACTACTAGTACAACTTTCTGGGTGATCTTGCATGTGATTTTTGTGTGCCAAATGACGGTTCTAAATTGCTCTTTTGACCAAAACATGCGAGAGGTTGACATTGATTTCTTATAGATTACTTTCAACTACTTTATGAACATCAATGCTACCTTTGAAGAGAGTATATTAGCCTCAGTAACTTGTGTTATGGATATTGCAAGTAATCCCTCTGCTCTCATGCGTTTGAAGACATGTTGTAGTGTCTTTGTTCACTCATTTCTGTGCGTATATTGTTGGGGAACGTAGTAATTTCCAAAAATTTCCTACGCACACGCAAGATCATGGTGATGCATAGCAACGAGAGGGGAGAGTGTCGTCCAAGTACCCTTGTAGATCGTTAAGCGGAAGCGTTATAACAACGTGGTAGATGTAGTCGTACGTCTACACGATCGACCGATCCTCAGCACTGAACGTACGACACCTCCGTGTTCAGCACACGTTCAGCTCGGTGACGTCCCGCGAACTCACGATCCAGTAGAGCTCGGGGAAGAGTTTCGTCTGCATGACGACGTGGTGACGATGTTGATGAAGCTACCGACGCAGAGCTTCGCCTAAGCACCACTACGATAACCGATGTGGATTATGGTGGAGGGGGCACCGCACATGGCTAAGAGATCAATATATCAATTGTTGTGTCTATGGGGTGCCCCTGCCCCCGTATATAAAGGAGCTATGGGGGAGGCGGCTAGCCAAGGAGGAGGGCGCACCAAGGGGGGAGTCCTACTCCTCCCTCTTTTCCTAGTTGGAGTATGAGAGGAGAAGGAAGGGAGAGAGGAAGAGAAGGAAAGGGGGGCGCCGCCCCCCTCCTTGTCCAAGTCAGACTAGAGGGGGAGGGGGCCCGCGGCTGCCCTTGGCCGCCCCTCCTCTTCTCCCACTAAGGCCCATTAGGCCCAATATACTCCCCGGGGGGTTCCGGTAACCCCCCGGTACTCTGGTAAATGTCCGAAACCTCCCGAAACACTTCCAGTGTCCGAACATAGTCATCCAATATATCGATCTTTACGTCTCGACCATTTTGAGACTCCTCATCATGTCCGTGATCATATGCAGGACTCCGAACTACATTCGGTATATCAAAACATAAAAACTCATAATACCGATCGTCACAGAACTTTAAGCGTGCGGACCCTACGGGTTCGAGAACTATGTAGACATGACCGAGACATGTCTCCGGTCAATAACCAATAGCAGAACCTGGATGCTCATATTGGTTCCTACATATTCTACAAAGATCTTTACTGGTCAAACCGCATAACAACATACATTGTTCCCTTTGTCATCGGTATGTTACTTGCCCGAGATTCGATCGTCGGTATCTCAATACCTAGTTCAATCTCGTTACCGGCAAGTCTCTTTACTCGTTCCGTAATGCATCATCCCACAACTAACTCATTAGTCACATTGCTTGCAAGGCTTATAGTGATGTGCATTACCGAGAGGGCCCAGAGATACCTCTCCGACAATCGGAGTGACAAATCCTAATCTTAATCTATGCCAACTCAACAAGTACCATCGGAGACACCTGTAGAGCACCTTTATAATCACCCAGTTACGTTGTGACGTTTGGTAGCACACAAAGTGTTCCTCCGGTAATCGGGACTTGCATAATCTCATAGTCATAAGAATATGTATAAGTCATGAAGAAAGCAATACCAGTAAACTAAAACGATCAAGTGCTAAGCTAACGGAATGGGTCAAGGCAATCACATCATTCTTCTAATGATGTGATCCCGTTTATCAAATGACAACTCATGTCTATGGTTGGGAAACCTAACCATCTTTGATCAACGAGCTAGTCAAGTAGAGGCATACTAGTGACACTATGTTTTGTCTAAGTATTCACACATGTATTATGTTTCCGGTTAATACAATTCTAGCATGAGTAATAAACATTTATCATGAAATAATGAAATAAATAATAACTTTATTATTGCCTCTAGGGCATATTTCCTTCAATGAAGCAATCTAGCTACTAACTACAAACCCGACGGTCTACAGAGAACTACTCACGCATCATCTGAGAGGCACCAATGGAAGTGGTGAACCCCTCCGTCATGGTGTTTAGATTGGATCTAGTGTTTCTGGACTCTGCGGCGGCTGGATGAATATTTCGTTGACTCCCTGCTACATCTTGAGCATTGCGTTGGTTTTCCCTTGAAGAGGAAAGGGTGACGCAGCAAAGTAGCGTAAGTATTTCCCTCAGTTTTTGAGAACCAAGGTATCAATCGAGTAGGAGGCCACGCACAAGTCCCTCGCACCTACACAAACAAATAAAATCCTCGCAACCAACGCACTAAAGGGGTTGTCAATCCCTTCATGGTCACTTACGAAAGTGAGATCTGATAGAAATGATAAGATAATATTTTTGGTATTTTTATGATAAAGATGCAAAGTAAAGAAAGCAAAATAAATGGAAAAGGAGATAGCTTGTAGATTAATATGATGGAAAATAGACCCGGGGGCCATAGGTTTCAATTGTGGCTTCTCTCAAGAGCATAAGTATTAAAGTGGGTAAAAAAATTAGTTTTGAGCAATTGAAAAAATTGAGCATAGTTATGAGAATATCTAGGTATGATCATGTATATAGGCATCACGTCCGAGACAAGTAGACTGACTCCTGCCTGCATCTACTACTATTACTCCACACATCGACCGCTATCCAGCATACATCTAGAGTATTAAGTTCAAGAGAACAGAGTAACGCTTTAAGCAAGATGACATGATGTAGAGGGATAAACTCATGCAATATGATATAAACCACATCTTGTTATCCTTGATGGCAACAATACAATACGTGCCTTGCTGCCCCTACTGTCACTAGGAAAGTACACCGCAAGATTGAACCCAAAGCTAAGCACTTCTCCCATTGCAAGAAAGATCAATCTAGTAGGCCAAACCAAACTGATAATTCGAAGAGACTTGCAAAGATAACCAATCATACGTAAAAGAATTCAGAGAAGAATCAAATATTGTTCATAGATAAACTTGATCATAAACCCACAATTCATCGGTCTCAACAAACACACCGCAAAAGAAGATTACATCGAATAGATCTCCACAAGAGGGGGGGGGACTTTGTATTGAGATCCAAAAAGAGAGAAGAAGCCATCTAGCTAATAACTATGGACCCGAAGGTCTAAAGTAAACTACTCACACTTCATCGGAGAGGCTATGGTGTTGATGTAGAAGCCCTCCGTGATCGATGCCCCCTCCGGCGGAGCTTCGAAAAAGGCCCCAAGATGGGATCTCACGGATACAAAAGTTACGACGATGGAATTAGGGTTTTGGCTCCGTATCTGGTAGTTTGGGGGTACGTAGGTATATATAGGAGGAAGAAGTACGTCGGTGGAGCAACGTGGGCCCTGATGAAGCTATGTACCTAGGGTAGGGCCATGGACATGTCCAAACTGACCTACCCAAGGATACCTCCAGAAGAAATCACATTTCAATCAACTTGGCGGTGTTTCACTCGACGGACTCGAAGACACTCGACCAAGAAGCAACCACTCGACCAAGATCCAACCACCCGACGGCCAAGAGACCTAAAGTCACTCCGCACGCTAACGGTCGGTCATTAAGTAGCTTTTATGGTCATCATAGCACTTTATTAGGGGCGTTACCAGTAACGCCCGACCTTAATGTACTTAAAACCCTGCATAACTGAGGGCCGGAGGGGTCTGGCGGACTCTATATAAGCCACCCCTCCTCAGTGTAAAGGGTTCGCACCCCTGTAATTCATACACACATAATCCAGTCGACCGCCTCCGGGCTCCGAGACGTAGGGCTATTACTTCCTCCGAGAAGGGCTTGAACTCGTAAACCTTGCGTGCTTACAACTTCTCCATAGCTAAGATCTTGCCTCTCCATACTTACCCCCCTACACTACTGTCAGACTTGGAACCACGACAGTTGGCGCCCACCGTGGGGCCGGTGTTTTAGCATTTTTTGGAGGAGTTGCGACCTTTTCCGACCTGAATCATCATGGTTCTAGGCGGAGTTTTGGTGGAGGGCTGCGAGATCCATCTCGGTGCGCTCACGTTCATCATAGACGACTCTGCTTGGCTTCAGGAGGCTCCGCTCGACGTGGACGCACTCCCTGTTCGCGGGACAATGCACTTTAGCGCATGCGTCCGTGGCGTTCTCCTGCGGCAACCGTCGACCCCCTGCCGGTCGGCTCCTGTGTTGTCCTCCCTCCCCGTTTCCCGCCGGCGCAAGCGCTCCGGTCAGTCGAGACTTCAACGGTGGGTGAGACACGCGGTGGCACGTCAATCGGCCACCCCGCAAGTGGCGGCGATCGAGCCCGACGAATCCCTCTACGGCCTGTTTGACCGGCTCCGCAGAGACCGCATCCGAGTGCGACATTAGCGATCCGGCGGCGGAGGTTCTGATGGTCGATGGACCGCCCAGTCCTCCCGGGTTTCCCCGCACCGACGGAGGCGCGGGTGGAGGCGACCCATCGCGTCCCCATGAGGAGTATCTTCCCGAGCCTCTCACGTCGCTGCAGAGAGAAGAACTTCGCCGCCGGAACGTGGATGCACTTCACACTCCTATCGTTGGAGAAACCCCCGAGGCTCGCGCCTTGGAAGACGCGCGCCTGGCAAACTTGGCCGAGCGCACTCGACTGGAGAACCTCCAGCGAGCACTCAACGAGTGTGCGTGACAACGGGTTCCCGAATCCAGTCGACGTCAGCTCTTCCCGCCCCCGCAGGTAATATTGAACTCCGATTCAGAATTTAGCAGCTGCGGCCCGTATAGCGGAGTCGATTCAGCCTTCCTAGTCGGAGGCTGGCAGAGGCTTGCTGCAGATCAAAGCGTTACTCCGGGCAGCAGGAGACCAGAATTCTGCTGTTTCTCAGTCGCGGAACAGGATTCACAGCAGATCCGTTGCCGCGGACACGGTCCAGTCGGCTCACAGCCCGAGATCGCCCCCGAGGCGTTAGGGACGTGGAGACCAGCGTGACCAGTATGGGAACCATGAGCAGTATGATCACCGAGTCGATCATGATGGTCGACGTCGAGTGCCCACGCCTCCCCCGAGGAGCGGGCGTATGTGCCTCGCCAGCAGGATGACAGGCGCCCTCATGGTGGTGGGCGAAGGATTCCAGTCGACCCCAGAGGGCCAGGCTTTGATGCGAGATCCATTCTCGTCCAAGGTTTGGTCGATAGGAACAGGGCTCACCGAGAAGGTCATGACAGAGATGCACCTACCAGCAGCAGAGTACATGTTTCGGGGCCAGAGTGCTTTAGTAGAGCCATCAGGGCCGCTGTGAGTCCTCCCAACTTCAGGTTGGTGACTGGAGTCAGTAAGTTCACTGGCGAGTCCAAGCCCGATACTTGGCTTGAGGACTACCGAGTGGCCGTCCAGATTGGCGGCGGCAATGATGAAGTGGCCATGAAGCACCTGCCTCTCATGTTGGAGGGCTCGGCTAGAGCGTGGCTGAACTAGTTAGCACCTAGCAGCATTTACACTTGGGAAGATCTCTCCCGAGTGTTCGTCACCACATTTGAAGGCACATGCAAACGACCGGCAGGGCTGACGGAACTGCGGTCTTGCGTGCAGAAGCCGAATGAAACTTTGAGGGATTACATCCAGAGGTGGATCATGTTACATCACTCGGTGGAGAATGTGCCTGACCACCAAGCAGTTTGTGCCTTCAAGGAAGGCGTCAAGTACAGAGAACTGAATTTGAAATTCGGTCGAACCGGAGATATGTCCCTGAATCGGATGATGGAGATTGCCACCAAGTACGCTAATGGTGAAGATGAGGATCGACTCAGGAGTGGCAAGCTCAAGTCAGTCGCCCAAGAAACCGGAGGAAATTCCAATCGGAAACAGAAGCGGAAAGCCGAGCCAACGACTCCCGGGGAAGCCTTGGCTTTAACCCAAGGAAAGTTTAAAGGGAAACCTAAAGGACCTTGGAACCCCAAAAAGGTTAAAGACCAGGACGGAAATGATGTGTTGGACTTACCATGTCTCGTCCACACAAAGAAAGATGAAGAGGGTAATTTCATTTACCCGAAACATACCACTCGACAGTGTCGACTCTTGATCCAGCAGTTCCAGGGCAAGCAGCCCAAAGGTAAGGAAAAGGAGTCGGAAAAGGTCGAGGACAAAGAAGACAGTGACGGCGGATACCCTCAGGTCAATTCCACTCTGATGATTTTTGCCGATGTTGAAAGCAAAAGTCGACTGAAAGTTATTAACCGAGAGGTGAATATGGTCGCTCCGGTGACACCTAGTTACCTGAAATGGTCTCAGACTGCCATAACATTCGACCAGTCCGACCACCCAACGCACATCACCACCCCTGGGAGGCAAGCTTTGGTGGTCGACCCAGTTGTTGAAGGCACTCGACTGACCAAAGTCCTGATGGATGGTGGCAGTGGTTTGAACATATTGTATGCTGAGACGCTGAAAGGGATGGGCATTCTGATGTCCAGACTCAGTGCCAACAACATGAGTTTCCATGGAGTCATTCCTGGGAAGAAGGCTGAATCACTCGACCAGATTGCTCTTGATGTGGTTTTCGGTGATTCCAAAAATTACCGCAAAGAAAAGTTGACATTCGAAGTTGTAGACTTCCAGAGTGCCTACCACGCTATTTTGGGGAGGCCGGCTTATGCACGCTTCATGGCATGACCATGTTACGTGTACCTCAAATTGAAGATGCCTGGCCCCAAAGGTGTGATCGCTATTACAGTCAATCGGAAGAAAGCGGAAGAATGTTTTCAGAAAGGTTCGAAGATCGCTGATGCTCAGATGGCAGTGGTGGAGTTGCAGGAATACCAGAAGACTACAGACCCGAGTGATTTGTTGCGAGCCAAGAAGCCCGCTACAGAGTCAGCTTTTCAGTCGACTGGCGATACGAAGACAGCTCACATCCACCCGACCGACCCCAGCGCTGCTCCAACTCATATCTCGACAACACTCGACTCCAAATAGGAAGAAGCGCTCATCTAGTTCCTCCGTGAGAACTGGGACATTTTTGCATGGAAGCCCTCTGACATGCCGGGTGTTCCCAGGGAGCTGGTTGTGCACCGCCTAAGAGTCGACTCAAAAGTAAAACCTGTCAAGGAACATCTCCGACGGTCCACCGTCCAAAAGAGAAAGGCCATTGGCGAAGAGGTGGCTCGGCTCTTAGCGGCGGAGTTCATCCGAGAAATCTACCACTCCGAGTGGCTCGCCAATGTTGTCATGGTCCCCAAGAAGGACAAGTCACTTCGCATGTGCATTGACTTTAAACATATCAATCGGGCCTGCCCGAAGGATCATTTCCTCTCCCCCGCATCGACCAGATAGTCGACTCAACTGCGGGATGTGAGCGACTGTCTTTTTTAGATGCCTATTCCGGGTACCATCAGATCCCTCTGTATGGACCTGACGAGATCAAAACAACTTTCATCACTCCATTCGAGTGCTTCTGTTATGTTACCATGCCATTCGGCCTCAAGAATGCCGGAGCCACATTCATGAGGATGATTCAGAAGTGTTTGCTCACCCAAATCAGTCGCAATATGGAGGCGTACATGGATGATATTGTGGTCAAGTCACGGAAGGGTTCCGACCTGCTGACTGACCTTGCTGAAACCTTTGCCAACCTCAGAAGGTTTGATATCAAGCTTAATCCATCAAAATGCACATTCGGGGTTCCTGGCGGAAAGTTACTCGGTTTTCTCGTTTCCGAACGGGGAATCGATGCCAATCCAGAAAAAGTCGGTACTATACTCCGAATGAAAAGTCATGTGCGAGTGCACAATGTTCAAAAGCTTACTAGTTGCTTGGCCACCCTAAGTCGATTCATATCTCGTCTCAGTGAAAAGGCATTGCCTCTTTACCGATTGATGAAGAAGTCTGACAAGTTCGAGTGGACTCATGAAGCTGACGCAGCGTTCGCAGAGCTCAAAGCTCTGCTCTCCACCCAGCCGGTGCTTGCTGCCCCAATCAGCAAGGAGCCTTTGCTGCTTCACATTGCAGCCACAGGACAAGTCGTCAGTACGGTACTTATGGTCGAGCGGGAAGAAGAAGAGAAAACCTTTAAAGTTCAGCGCCTAGTGTATTATATTTCTGAAGTCTTGACCCCATCGAAGCAAAGATATCCTCATTATCAGAAGCTCGTATATGGGATTTATATGACCACCAAGAAAGTTGCCCACTACTTCTCTGATCATTCCATTACAGTCGTCAGCGACGCTCCATTGTCAGAGATCTTGCATAACAAGGACGCAACTGGCCGAGTGGCAAAATGGGCGATTGAACTCCTTCCTCTAGATATCAAGTTTGAGGCAAGGAAAGCTATCAAGTCCCAGGCAATCGCGGATTTCATCATCGAGTGGATTGAACAGCAACTGCCGACTCAGGTTCACTCGGAGCATTGGACCATGTTCTTCGATGGTTCCAAGATGCTAAATGGTTCCGGCGCCGGAGTGGTGTTGGTCTCCCCCAGAGGAGATAAACTCATATATGTTCTTCAAATCCACTTCGATTCCTCTAACAACGAGGCAGAATACGAAGAACTTTTATATGGGTTGCGCATGGCCATTTCACTCGGCGTCCGTCGCCTCATGGTCTATGGCGACTCAGATTTGGTGGTTAATCAAGTGATGAAGGAATGGGACGTCAGAAGTCCAGCCATGACTGGTTATTGCAATGCAGTGAGAAAGCTGGAGAAGAAATTCGAGGGGTTAGAGCTTCATCACATACCCCGACTGAAAAATCAAGCAGCTGATGATCTGGAAAAAATAGGTTCCAAAAGAGAAGCCATTCCCAGCAATGTGTTTTTGGAACACATCCACACACCATCAGTCCAGGAGGATCCCTTCACTGAAGAGGCCCGGCAGCCAAAAAGCGCCACGGATCCGACTGAAGTTGAAGTTCCAGCTGTGGTCGACCTGATCATGGAAGTCTTGGTTATCACTCCCGTCTGGACAAAACCGTACATCGCGTACATCCTAAGGAAAGAACTCCCAGAAGGCGAAGAAGAGGCTCGACAGATCGTCCGTCGATCCAAGGCCTTCACAGTTATAATGGGACAGTTATATAGAGAAAGCACGACTGGGGTCGGCTAGAAGTGTATCACACCAGAAGAAGGTCAGATGATCCTTAACGATATCCACTCGGGGACCTGTGGTCATCATGCGTCCTCTCGGACCATTGTGGCTAAAGCATACCGAGCGGGTTTCTACTGGCCGAGAGCCAATGCGATGGCAAAAGAGATAGTCGACAAATGTGAAGGATGTCAGTATTACTCCAATATGCCGCACAAGCCCGTGTCAGCCCTGAAAACCATTCCACTCGTCTGGCCCTTTGCTGTTTGGGGGCTGGACATGGTTGGACCACTGAGAACAGGCAGGAGCGGCTTCACTCATGTGCTGGTAGCAGTCGACAAGTTCACCAAATGGATTGAAGCCAAGCCTATCAAGAATCTTGATGCTTGAACCGCTATCAGTTTCATCAGAGAGTTGATATTCAGATATGGAGTTCCACACAGCATCATCACCGACAATGGGTCAAACTTCGATTCCGACAAATTCAGGGCCTTTTGCGCCTCTCAGGGCACTCGAGTCGACCATGCTTCGGTCGCTCACCCCCAGTCGAATGGGCAAGCAGAAAGGGCGAACGGCCTAATTCTCTAAGGACTGAAACCCCGATTGATGCGCGATCTCAAGCACGCAGCAGGTGCATGGGTCGACGAGCTTCCATCAGTCCTTTGGGGATTAAGAACAACCCCAAATCAATCGACCGGAAGAACCCCATTCTTTCTGGTCTATGGAGCTGAGGCAGTCTTACCAAGTGACCTGCTTCACAACGCTCCCCGAGTCGAGCTCTACTCTGAAGATGAAGCAGAACAAGCCCGGCAGGACGCAGTAGACCTCCTAGAAGAAGAAAGAGAAATGGCCTTTATTCGATCGACCATCTATCAGCAAGACTTGTGTCGATTCCATGCCAGAAACGTGAAGAGCCGAGCCTTCCAAGAAAATGACTTAGTCCTCCGAGTGGATCAGCAGAAACCACACAAGCTCGCTCCTACTTGGGAAGGCCCCTTCATAGTCACTAGAGTCCTCCACAATGGAGCATACCACCTCTACAATGCCGATCACCAGATTGATGAGCCACGAGCCTGGAATGCGGAGCTACTCCGCCCCTTTTATACTTGAGTTATCATTCAGATAAGATGTAATAAGAAAAAACTCCCGTAGTTTATTTATCAAAGACAAGAGCATTATAATTTTCCCAGTGATTATTATTGTTTTTGTTTACGTAAGAAATCCCCCAGTGGGTGGCTTAGCTGCGAATCCGCTTCACCTAAGTTTATAAAAACGATTTCCTATCGAGTGGCGAGCCAGCCTCCCACTCGGAGTCTTAGCTGCGAATCCGCTTCGCCTAAGTTTGAAAAAAAATCCTACCGAGTGGAGAGAAGCCCTCCCACTCGAGGGCTTAGCTGCAGTACAGTACTCGCCTAAGTTCTCTCGCTTGAGGACTTAGCTGCAGTCAGGCACTTGCCTAAGTTTGAAAGAATCCTACCGAGTGGAGAGCAGCCCTCCCACTCGGAGGCTTAGCTGCAGTCCAGTACTCGCCTAAGTTCCCTCGCTTGAGGACTTAGCTGTAGTCAGGCACTCGCCTAAGTTTGAAAAAATCCTACCGAGTGGAGAGCATCCCTCCCACTCGGGGGCTTAGCTGCAGTCCAATACTATCCTAAGTTCTCTCGCTTGAGGACTTAGCTGCAGTCAGGCACTCGCCTAAGTTTGAAAAAATCCTACCGAGTGGAGAGCAGCCCTCCCGCTCGGAGGCTTAGCTGCAGTCCAGTACTCGCCTAAGTTCTCTCGCTTGAGGACTTAGCTGCAGTCAGGCACTCACCTAAGTTTGAAAAAATCCTACCGAGTGGAGAGCAGCCCTTCCACTCGGGGGCTTAGCTGCAGTCCAATACTCGCCTAAGTTCTCTCTCTTGAGGACTTAGCTGAAGTCAGTCACTCGCCTAAATTTGAAAAAATCCTACCGAGTGGAGAGCATCCCTCCCACTCGGGGGGCTTAGTTGCAGTCCAGTACTCGCCTAAGTTCTCTATCTTGAGGACTCAGCTGCAGTCAGGCACTCGCCTAAGTTTGAAAAACAAAAAATCCTACCGAGTGGAGAACAGCCCTCCCACTCGGGGGCTTAGCTTCAGTCCAGTACTCGCCTAAGCTCTCTCTCTTGAGGACTCAGCTGCAGTCAGGAACTCGCCTAAGTTTGAAAAACAAAAAATCCTACCGAGTGGAGAGCAGCCCTCCCACTCGGAGGCTTAGCTGCAGTCCAGTACTCGCCTAAGTTCTCTCTCTTGAGGACTTAGCTGCAGTCAGGCACTCGCCTAAGTTTGAAAAATCCTACTGAGTAGAGAGCAGTCCTCCCACTCGGGGGCTTAGCTGCAGTCCGGTACTTGCCCAAGTTTTCTCGTTTGAAGACTTAGCTGCGGCCGGGTACTCGCCTAAGTATGAAACACATCCCGCTCTGCAGTAACAAGCTGCAGATCGACGGCCACCTCCTCCTTGGAGAGCTTCGCCACAAATACAACATGCACTCCATCTTGCTCTACAGTAACGAGGTGCAGGTTGACTGCTACCTTCCTCTTCGGAGCCGCGCCACAAGTACAAAAAAGTTGTCTCGAAACAAGAACTATTTCCACTCAACGGGGGATTCATAAAGATATTCAACGATAAACCGAGTTCAGATAAATCCTAAAGGGTCCGGACCATAGTTCAAAGTGCTCAGGCATTTAGCCCGAAAGAGTTTAACGGTTACAAAAACCACTCGGCATTCCGAGGCAAATTTAAGGTGTGGCATAAAAGTTTGTTCACTCCGCAGGAGGAGGGCTGGCAGGCTCGACGAACTCGTCCAGGTCGACGCCGTCGACAATCCGAGTGGCGGCAGCAATGAGAGTATCGATAAAAGTTGGAAAGTCGTGCTTTTGGGTGTTGGCGACCTTGATTGTGGCCAGCTTATCTTGTCGCACCTCCTTGCAGTGGACACGAACCAAAGACAGAGCCACATCAGCGCCACACCGAGCAGAAGACTTCTTCCACTCCTGCACTCGGTCAGGGATTCCGTTAAGTCGAGTCATCAGAGACTCAAGATCGTTTTGGAGTGTGGCCTCTGGTCAAAGTGCCGGGTCGATCCGTGACATGGCAACCTTCAGTCGAGCCAAGTAGTCCACGGCACCGTCGATGCGAGATTCCAATCAGAGTAGATTCATGGCAGTTTCATCTTTCACGGGAGAGTTGATTGGATCCAAACCTGGTTCGATCCGCCCAGTCTCCTCTTCAAAGTTCTGGCAAAACTCTGCATTCACGATCCAAGGATAAGTCAATTTTCGTACACTGAGTCGACATAAAAAAAAATCAGTCGGAATAGAATGTGCACCTTCAAGCTTGATGAACAACTTCTTGGCAAGACTTCTCAGATAGCTCTCCAAATCATCCCTCCTGCGAGCAATGCTTTCCATTTTCTCACCCTGAACGAGATTCGCCTTCTTCCAACACGAGCACTCCTTGTTGGAGTCATTCAGAGCAGACTTCAGCCTGGTATTCTCTTCTTCCAACTGGCCGACCGAAGCCAGCTTCTGTTCGGCCAGAGCGACTCTGTCGTCAGCTTCCTTTCGGGAAGCAGCCAAATCCTGGTCCTTCTTTGCCAGAGCTTGTCTCAGCTTTTCTGCAAAGAAATGGTGCTTGATTCAGAAAGAGCAGAAGGGTACTCAAGCCCAAGGCAAACCAATCGACAAACTCGTCTTACCATTGGCACCATCCTTAGCCTTTTGCAGCTCCGTCTTGGCCAGCTCCAAGTCAAGGTTCAGTTGGATCTGCTGTTTCTCCAAATCAGCAAAGCGAGCTCCCAGATCACAAGATTTCTGCAATCAAAGAGGAGAAGTTATTTTACAGTGAAAAACAACAAAGGCAATAAATACTAAGACCACGGTCGACTGCCCGCAGTCCACCATAGTCTCGGGGACTACACCCAATGGGTGCACTTTGCGTGCCCCCACCGGTTCTGATCCCACTCGACCGGCCCGCCGAAGTCGAGTGGGATCAGAACCGGTGGGGGCACGCAAAGTGCACTCACTGGGTGTAGTCCCCGAGACCACGGTCGACTGCCCGCAGTCCACCATAGTCTCGGGGACTACACCTAGTGGGTGCACTTTGCATGCCCCCACCGGTTCTGATCCCACTCGACCGGCCCGCCGAAGTCGAGTCCAGGAAGTAAAAAAAAGAGAGAAAGTAGAACTCAGACTACAGTCGACTGCCAGCAGTCCACCGTAGTCTCGGGGACTACACCCAGTGGGTGCACTTTGCGTGCCCCCACCGGTTCTGATCCCACTCAACCAGACCGAGTGGAAGAGACAAACCACCAGTTTGGTTTATACATTCAAAAAATACAACGACTACAGTCGACTGCCAGCAGTCCACCGTAGTCTCGGGGACTACAGCCAGTGGGTGCACTCAGCGTGCCCCCACCGGTTCAAAAATTTCAATTGATGCACCCAGTGGGTGTACAGATGCAAAGATTTTTGGAAAGAGTCTTCAGATATCATATCCTAACAGAACAAGCGGCGACCAACTAACCTGAACGTTGCTTTGGAGAGCCGAGCTGGCATCATAGGCAGCCTGACTGGTGTCCCGCACCATCTTCATCTTCTCCATCATGATGCCCGCCTGGCGTATAGCTTCCCTGGCAGCATTCACTTCGTCTTCTGGGACATGATGGGTCGCAAAAACTGAAGGTGGGTCGACAGGGGCCTGAGCAGTCGATGAGGAAGGCAAGGCACTCGACAGTGGCACGACGAAGGTAATAGAACCCCGATTAGCGTCGCCAGTGTCCTGAACGACTGGTTCCGCCCTCGGCGTCGACTGTAGCGCCTCGCTTGCAGGAGCTTGCCTATTCTTCCTCGTCAAATACCTCTCAGGCTCTTCATCATCATCGGGGAGGTCAATAATGTTGGGAGCTGTGCAAAGTTCAATTGCCAAAATCACGTCACCCAATGATGCACATTGCAGTTGAATCGACCGAACAAAGACAGTATGGCAGAAATCATACCCAGATTAGAAGTGACCGCATCCTCCATCACCTCATCATCGTCCCTGTAAGCTGAGGTCCCGAAAGTGGCAGCGCTGACGGTTCCAAAGTTCGTCTGGTTAAAACAAGAAAAACAAACGACGCTGAGCGTCGAGTGTATACAGAGGAAGACACTTACGCAGAAGCGACGGGGATGTCAATCTTAATCTTTGGCAACGCCTTACGGATTTTCGGCTCCGCAACTTTAGGGTGCTTGGGCGCTTTCTCGGTCGGGGTTGGTGAAGAGATCCGAGGATGCTTCGAAGATTGACTAGCTTGAGCAGTCGCCTTTTCACGGACGCTCGGTCGTTCTTGGGCAAGTTTGGATTGCCTCTCCCTGCGAGGAGGCGACTCAACTTCTTCTTCGTCACTTGAGTCTTCGCTTTCTCCATCCTCTTCACCATCAGAAGTCCACTCGCCAGTGTCGCCGCCGCTCGCCTCACCTTCCAAGTCTTTCCCTTGCTCTCCATTGGGCATCGAGTACATTTCAATGAGGGCCTGAAAAATAACAATCAAAAGATATTCAGTTGACCGCAAACGGGACATCACATGGAGAGTCGGAAAGTTACTTACAGAAACATACCTGCTCCGGCTGACGTGAGTTGTCGAATGGAATCACCCTCCTGGATCCCCGAGGGTTGTCTTTGTTGCCAGTGATTCCTCTCAACCAGCTCTCCAAGGTATCCTCATTGACCTCCTCCGGGTGGATCCGAGTGGTATCTTCGAGCCCAGAATACATCCACATCGGATGATCACGCGCCTGAAGGGGTTGGATGCATCGACCGAGAAAGACCTCCAGCATATCCATCCCGGTCACTCTGTCGCGAACGAGCTGGACGACCCGTTCGACCAGCTCCTTGACCCGCGCCTTCTCTTCTGGAACTATCTTCAAGGGAGCAGGCTTCTCCACTCGAGCCAAGGAGAAAGGAGGAAGCCCAGTCGACTGGCCAGGGGTCGGCTGATCCTTGCAATAAAACCAAGTCGACTGCCAGCCCCGGACCGAGTCAGGAAGGATCATCGCTAGGAAGGTACTTTTGCTCCTCATCTGGATCCCCAGACCACCGCACATCTGGATCACTTGAGTCCTCTCGTCACTCGACTTGGTCTTTTTGACCGACTGCGAACGACAAGTGAAGATATGTTTGAAGAGCCCCTAGTGCGGTCGACAGCCCAAGAAGTTTTCGCACATAGACACGAAAGCGGCCAGATAGACTATGGTATTCGGAGTAAAATGGTGGAGCTAAGCCCCAAAGAAGTTCAAAAAACCCCGGAAGAAATGGTGGGGAGGCAGCGAGAACCCACGATCTATGTGAGTTGCTAAGAGGACGCACTCACCCTCTCTGGGCCGGGGCTCAGTTTCGTCTCCCGGGAGCCGAGCTGACTTGTGGGGGATAAATCCCCCTTCCACCAGGTCGTCGAGGTCGTCCTGCGTGATTGCCGAGCGGATCCAGTCGCCCTGGATCTAGCTTGCCGGTAGGCCGGACCTCGACGAGGATCGCCCCGGTTGGTCCGCTTGCCCTTCACCTTCGCGGTTGCCTTCTTCGCACGTTCCAACACCGCCGTCTTGTCCTTCCCCATGGTGGCTGTTCGAGCTCGAGCGGAGATCCGGCGACGAGACGGGAGCAAGGGTGGCGGAGAAATCGGGAGAAAACAGAGAGAGAATGGTGGCGTGCGGAACAGAGCCCCGGCCCAACACCTTATATGAGGCTGCTTCTGAGTGGCTGACTGGTAGGCCCAGACGGCCCTGCCAAATCCCGTGGCGATCGCGCGCGTGATACGTGGCGAAAAAGGTGGCATGTGGATCGAGGCGACTCCGCGCTATCCCATCCGTTTACTGCGGCCTCTCCCATCTCGCGCGCTTCCCGAAATTTGGATCCCACGAAATCTGCGGGCTGCAGAACAACTCGTCGGACCGAAGATCTCCTCCACACCGTCACTCAGAACTCTTCAAGTATAAGAACTCACTCGACAAAACCTAAGAATGGGTCAAGGCGACTGGAAAGAAAGTTGTTGTCATCACTCTGGTCCATTGATCCGAAACAAGGTATGTTCATGACATGAAAAATGAGTCGGAGATGTGCTTAAACCCTTTCCCACTCAAACCTCGATCCATTCGGGGGCTAATGATGAAGCTATGTACCTAGGGTAGGGCCATGGACCTGTCCAAATTGACCTACCCAAGGACACCTCCAGAAGAAATCACATTTCAATGGACTTGGCGGTGTTTCACTCGACGAACTCGAAGACACTCGACCAAGAAGCAACCACTCGACCAAGATCCAACCACCTGACGGCCAGGAGACCTAAAGTCACTCCGCATGCTAACGGTCGGTCATTAAGTTGCTTTTATGGTCATCATAGCACTTTATTAGGGGCGTTACCAGTAACGCCCGACCTTAATGTACTTAAAACCCTGCATAACTGAGGGCCAGAGGGGTCTGGCGGACTCTATATAAGCCACCCCCTCCTCAGTGTAAAGGGTTCGCACCCCTGTAATTCATACATGCATAATCTAGTCGACCGCCTCCGGGCTCCGAGACGTAGGGCTATTACTTCCTCCGAGAAGGGCCTGAACTCGTAAACCTGGCGTGCTTATAACTTCTCCATAGCTAAGATCTTGCCTCTCCATACTTACCCCCCTACACTACTGCCAGACTTGGAACCACGACAGGCCCCACGAGGGTGGACGGCGCGCCTGGGGGGGGGGGGGGTAGGCACGCCCCTACCTCGTGACTTCCTGGTTGATGTCTTGACGTAGGGTCCAAGTCCTCTGGATCATGTTGGTTCCGAAAATCATGTTCCCGAAGGTTTCATTCGGTTTGGACTCCGTTTGATATTGTTTTTCTGTGAAAATCTGAAATAGGCAAAAAAACAGCAATTCTGGGCTGGGCCTCCGGTTAATAGGTTAGTCCCAAAAATAATAAATAAGTGTATAATAAAGCCCAATAATGTCCAAAACAGGATATAATATAGCATGGAACAATAAAAAATTATAGATACATTAGAGACGTATCAAGCATCCCCAAGCTTAATTCCTACTCGTCCTCGAGTAGGTAAATGATAAAAACAATTTTTTTGACTTGGAATGATACTTGGCATAATTTCAATGTAATTCTCTTAACTGTGGTATGAATATTCAGATCCGAAAGGTTCAAGACAAAAGTTTAATATTGACATAGAAATAATAATACTTCAAGCATACTAACTAAGCAATTATGTCTCTTCAAAATAACATGTCCAAAGAAAGTTATCCCTACAAAATCATATAGTCTGTCTATGTTCCATCTTCACCACACAAAGTATTTGAATCATGCACAACCCGATGACAAGCCATGCAATTGTTTCATACTTTTGGTGTTCTCAAACTTTTTCAATCTTCACGCAATACATGAGCGTGAGCCATGGACATAGCACTATATGTGGAATAGAATGGTGGTTGTGGAGAAGACAAAAAGGGAGAAGATAGTCTCACATCAACTAGGTGTATCAACGGGCTATGGAGATGCCCATTAATAGATATCAATGTGAGTGAGTAGGGATTGCCATGCAATGAATGCACTAGAGCTATAAGTATATGAAAGCTCAACAAAAAGAACTAAGTGGGTGTGCATCCAACTCGCTTGCTCACGAAGACCTAGGGCATTTTGGGGAAGCCCATCATTGGAATATACAAGCCAAGTTCTATAATGAAAAATTCCCACTAGTATATGAAAGTGATAACATAGGAGACTCTCTATCATGAAGATCACGATGCTACTTTGAAGCACAAGTGTGGTAAAAGGATAGCAGCATTGTCCCTTCTCTCTTTTTCTCTCATTTTATTTATTTATTTGGGCCTTTTCTCTTTTTTATGGACTCTTTTTTTAGTCGAGTCTCATCCGGACTTGTGGGGGAATCATAATCTCCATCATCCTTTCCTCACTTGGGACAATGCTCTAAAAAGATGATCATCACACTTTTTTATTTACTTACAACTCAACAATTACAACTCAATACTTAGAACAAAATATGACTCTATGTGAATGCCTCCGGCGGTGTACCGGGATATGCAATGAATCAAGAGTGACATGTATGAAAGAATTATGAACGGTGGCTTTGCCACAAATACAATGTCAACTACATGATCATGCAAAGCAATATGACAATGATGGAGCGTGTCATAATAATCGGAATGGTGGTAAGTTGCATGGCAATATATCTCGGAATGGCTATGGAAATGCCATGATAGGTAGGTATGGTGGCTGTTTTGAGGAAGGTATATGGTGGGTGTATGATACCGGCGAAAAGTGCGTGGTATTAGAGAGGCTAGCAATGGTGGAAGGAAGAAAGTGCGTATGATCCATGGACTCAACATTAGTCATAAAGAACTCATATACTTATTGCAAAAATCTATTAGTTATCGAAGCAAAGTATTACGCGCATGCTCCTAGGGGGATAGATTGGTAGGAAAAGACCATCGCTCGTCCCCGACCGCCACTCATAAGGAAGACAATCAATAAATAAATCATGCTCCGACTTCATCACATAACGGTTCACCATACGTGCATGCTACGGGAATCACAAACTTCAACACAAGTATTTCTCAAATTCACAACTACTCAACTAGCATGACTCTAATATCACCATCTCCATATCTCAAAACAATTATCAAGTATCAAACTTCTCATAGTATTCAACACACTCATAAGAATTTTTTTATTAATCTTGAATGCCTAACATAATTAAAGCAAATTTCCATGCTGTTTTGTAGGACTCTCAAAATAATCTAAATGAAGAATGAGAGAACAATAGTTTCTATAAAACAAATCGACCACCATGCTCTAAAAGATATAAGTGAAGCACTAGAGCAAAAACTATATAACTCAAAATATATAAGTGAAGCACATAGAGTATTCTAACAATTTCCGAATCATGTGTGTCTCTCTCAAGAGGTGTGTACAGCAAGTATGATTGTGGGAAACTAACAAATAAATACTCAAATAATACAAGATGCTCCAAGCAAAACACATATCATGTGGTAAATAAAAATATAGCTCCAAGTAAAGTTACCGATGGAAGTAGACGAAAGAGGGGATGCCTTCCGGGGCATCCCCAAGCTTTGGCTTTTAGGTGTCCTTAAATTATCTTGGGGTGCCATGGGCATCCCCAATCTTATGCTCTTGCCACTCCCTGTTCAATAATCCATCAAATCTTTCACCCAAAACTTGAAAACTTCACATCACAAAACTTAAAGTAGAAAATCTCGCGAGCTCCGTTAGCGAAAGAAAACAAAACACCACTTCAAGGTACTGTAATGAACTCATTATTTATTTATATTGGTGTTAAAACTACTGTATTCCAACTTATATATGGTTTATAAACTATTTTACTAGCCATAGATTCATCAAAATAAGCAAACAACACACGAAAAACAGAATCTGTCAAAAACAGAACAGTCTGTAGTAATTGTAGATAACGCAAGTTTTAGAACCCCAAAAATTCTAAAATAAATTTATAGACATGAGGAATTTATCTATTAATCATATGCAAAAAGAATTAACGAAATATCACTTTCCAAATAAAAATGGCAGCAATTATCGTGATCGCTAAAGTTTCTGTTTTTTACAGCAAGATTAAAAAGACTTTCCCCAAGTCTTCCCAACGGTTCTACTTGGAACAAACACTAATTAAACACAAAAAACACAACCAAAACAGAGGCTAGATAAATTATTTATTACTAAACAGGAGCAAAAAGCAAGGAATAAAAATAAAATTGGGTTGCCTCCCAACAAGCGCTATCGTTTAACGCCCCTAGCTAGGCATAAAAGCAAGGATAGATCTAGGTATTGCCATCTTTGGTAGGCAATCCATAAGTGGCTCTCATAATAGATTCATATGGTAATTTAATTTTCTTTCTAGGGAAGTGTTCCATGCCTTTCCTTAACGGAAATTGTAATCTAATATTCCCTTCCTTCATATCAATAATTGCACCAATCGTTCTAAGGAAAGGTCTACCAAGAATAATAGGACATGAAGGCTTGCAATCTATGTCAAGAACAATAAAATCTACGGGCACATAATTCCTATTTTCAACAATAAGAACATCATTAATTCTTCCCATAGGTTTCTTAATAGTTGAATTCGCAAGGTGCAAGTTTAAAGAGCAATCATCAAAATCACGGAAACCTAGCAAATCACACAAAGTCTTTGGAATCGTGGAAACACTAGCACCCAAATCACACAAAGCATAGCATTCATGATATTTAATTTTAATTTTAATAGTAGGTTCCCACTCATCATAAATTTTTCTAGGGATAGAAACTTCCAACTCAAGTTTTTCTTCATAAGATTGCATCAAAGCATCAACGATATGTTTGGTAAAAGCTTTATTTTGACTATAAGCATGAGGAGAATTTAGCACGGATTGCAACAAGGAAATACAATATATCAAAGATCAATTATAATAATTAAATTCCTTGAGATCCAAAAAAGTGGGTTCATTGATATTTGAAGTTTTGACTTCTTCAATCCCACTTTTAACAATTTTAGCATCAAGATCTAAAGACTCCGAATTTTTGGAACATCTTCTAGGTAACGGTGGATCATATTCAGTCCCATCATTATCAAGATTCATATTGCAAAACAAATATTTAATAGGGGACACATCAATAACTTTTAGATCTTCGTCTTTATTATCATGGAAACTAGAAGAACACACTTTTATAAAGCAATCTTTCTTAGCACACATCCTAGTGGTTCTTTCTTTGCACTCATCAATGGAAATTCTCATGGCTTTGGGAGATTCATTGATATCATGCTTAGGTGGAATAGATCTAAGTTTCAAAGAATCAATATCAAGAGAAATTCTATCAACGTTCCTAGCCAACTCATCAATCTTAAGCATTTTTTCTTCAATCAAAGAATTGAAATTGTTTTGCGAAGTAATAAATTCTTTAATATTAGATTCAAAATCAGAGGGTATCTTATTAAAATTTCCATAAGAATTGTTGTAGGAATTACCATAATTATTAGAGGAATTACTAGGATACGACCTAGGATTAAAGTTTCCTCTATACGCGTTGTTACCAAAATTATTCCTAACAACAAAATTCACAACCATAGATTCATTATTATTCTCAATTAAATAGACAAAGGCATATCATTAGGATCAGAAGAAACACTTTTATTAGCAAATAATTTCATAAGTTCATCCATCTTTCCACTCAAAACATTAATTTCTTCTATCGCATGCACTTTCTTATTAGTAGATCTTTCAGTGTGCCATTGAGAATAATTAACCATACTATTATCTAGGAGTTTAGTAGCTTCTCCTAAAGTGATTTCCATAAAAGTTCCTCCCGCGGCCGAATCAAAAAGATTTCTAGAAGAAAAATTCAATCCGGCATAATTTTTTTGTATAATCATCCATAAATTCAAACATGTGTAGGTCAATCACGTATCATTAATTTCATCCTCTCCCAATATTGTGCAACATGTTCATGATCAAGTTGCTTAAAATTCATAATATCGTTTCTGAGGGAGATGATCTTAGCGGGAGGAAAATACTTAGAGATAAAAGCATCTTTGCACTTATTCCATGAATCAATACTATTTTTAGACAAAGACGAAAACCAAGATTTAGCACGATCTCTAAGCGATAAGGGAAATAGCTTCAATTTAACAATATCATTGTCCACATCTTTCTTCTTTTGCATATCACATAAATCAACAAAGTTGTTTAGATGGGTAGCGGCATCTTCACTAGGAAGGTCGGAAAATGGATCTTTCATGACAAGATTCAGCAAAGCAGCATTAATTTCACAAGATTCAGCATCGGTAAGAGGAGCAATTGGAGTGCTAATAAAATCATTGTTGTTGGTATTGGTAAAGTCACACAATTTGGTATTATCTTGAGCCATAGTGACAAGCAAGCAATCCAACACACAGGCAAACAAGAGACGGGCAAAAAGAGGCAAATAGAGAAAGAGAAGGAGGACGGAGAGAGAGGGCGAATAAAACGGCAAGGGTGAAGTGGGGGAGAGGAAAATGAGAGGCAAATGGAAAATAATGTAATGCGGGAGATAAGGGTTTGTGATGGGTACTTGGTATGTTGACTTTTGCGTAGAATCCCCGGCAATGGCGCCAGAAATCCTTCTTGCTAGCTCTTGAGCACTGCGTTGGTTTTCCCTTGAAGAGGAAAGGGTGATGCAGCAAACTAGTGTAAGTATTTCCCTCAGTTTTTGAGAACCAAGGTATCAATCCAGTAGGAGGCCACGCACGAGTCTCTCGCACCTATACAAACAAATAAAATCCTCGCAACCAACGCAATAAAGGGGTTGCCAATCCCTTCACGGTCACTTACGAAAGTGAGATCTGATAGATATGATAAGATAATATTTTTGGTATTTTTATGATAAAGATGCAAAGTAAAGAAAGCAAAATAAACGGAAAAGGAAATAGCTTGTAGATTAATATGATGGAAAATAGACCCGGGGGCCATAGGTTTCAATTGTGGCTTCTCTCAAGAGCATACGTATTAAAGTGGGTAAACACATTACTGTTGAGCAATTGACAAAATTGAGCATAGTTATGAGAATATCTAGGTATGATCATGTATATAAGCATCATGTCCGAGACAAGTAGACCGACTCCTGCCTGCATCTACTACTATTACTCCACACATCGACCGCTATCCAGCATGCATCTAGAGTATTAAGTTCAAGAGAACAGAGTATGCTTTAAGCAAGATGACATGATGTAGAGGGATAAACTCATGCAATATGATATAAACCCCATCTTGTTATCCTTAATGGCAACAATACAATACGTGCCTTGCTGCCCCTATGTCACTGGGAAAGGACACCGCAAGATTGAACCCAAAGCTAAGCACTTCTCCCATTGCAAGAAAGATCAATCTAGTAGGCCAAACCAAACTAATAATTTGAAGAGACTTGCAAAGATAACCAATCATACATAAAAGAATTCAGAGAAGAATCAAATATTGTTCATAGATAAACTTGATCATAAACCCACAATTCATCAGTCTCAACAAACACACCACAAAAGAAGATTACATCGAGTAGATCTCCACAAGAGAGGGGGAGAACTTTGTATTGAGATTCAAGATTGAAGTAAACTACTCACACTTCATCGGAGAGGCTATGGTGTTGATGTAGAAGCCCTCCGTGATCGATGCCCTTCCGGCGGCGCTCCGGAAAAGGCCCCAAGATGGGATCTCACGGATACAGAAAGTTACGGCGGTGATATTAGGGTTTTGGCTCCGTATCTGGTAGTTTGGGGGTACGTAGGTATATATAGGAGGAAGAAGTACGTCGGTGGAGCAACGTGGGCCCCACGAGGGTGGAGGGTGCGCCTGGGGGGGGGGGGTAGGCGCCCCCCGTACCTCGTGCCTTCCTGGTTGATGTCTTGACGTAGGGTCCAAGACCTCTGGATCATGTTCGTTCTGAAAATCACGTTGCCGAAGGTTTCATTCTGTTTGGACTCCGTTTGATATTCTTTTTCTGCGAAACTCTGAAATAGGCAAAAAACAGTAATTCTGGGCTGGGCCTCCGGTTAATAGGTTAGTCCCAGAAATAATATAAAAGCGTATAATAAAGCCTAATAATGTCCAAAACATGATATAATATACCATGGAACAATCAAAAATTATAGATACGTTGGAGACGTATCACTCCCCGGGTTTTGGGAGTATTTGGGTATTTATAGAGCAAAGTGGTGGTCCGAGGGGCACCCGAGGTGGGCACAACCCACCAGGGCGCACCAGGGCCTCTTGGCGCGCCCTGGTGGGTTGTGCCCCCCTCGGGGCACCCCCAGGTGCAACCAGGGCCCATCTGCTTCCTTTTGGCCCATAAAAATCATCGTAAAGTTTCGTGCCATTTGGACTCCGTTTGATATTGATTTCTCGCGATGTAAAAAACATGGAAAAAACAGGAACTGGCACTAGGCACTATGTCAATAGGTTAGTACCATAAAATGATATAAAATGACTATAAAATTATTATAAAACATCCAAGATTGATAATAAAACAACATGGAACAATAAAAAATTATAGATACGTTGGAGACGTATCAGCATCCCCAAGCTTAACTCCTACTCGTCCTCGAGTAGGTAAGTGATAAAAACAGAATTTTTGATGTGGAGTGCTGTTCATCAAGTCATATCATATTCTTTTCTTTATAGTATGGACATTTGGACTTTTATGTGATTCAAAGCAATAGTCTAGTTTTGACAGATAATTTAGATACTCAAGCATATCAATAAGCAACCATGTCTTTCAAAATATCAATGCTAAAATAAGTTATCCCTAACCCATCGTGCTCAAACATCGATCCATTCATGAAACACACTCGAATATTAACTACAACCAATACTTGAGCACGATCATATTACCTCCTAGTTGGTGCTTTTATGAGAGAAGATGGAGACTCAAAATTTCAAAATAAAAATTGCATAAAGTAAAATATAGTCCCTTCGTAGAGGGAAGTAGGGATTTGTAGAGGTGCCAGAGCTCAAAGCGAAAAATTTGAGATAAAAACATTTTGGGAGGTGTGTCCATCCCACCAACGAAAACGACTTAGAGTTCCCAACACTTTCCATGCTAGATATGCCATAGGAGGTTCCCAAACAGAAAATAAAGTTTATTCCTTTTCCACCATAACTTTCACTTTCCATGGCTAAAAGTATCCACGGGTGCCCTCCATACCAACACTTTCCAAGGAATTTATTATTTGACAACATAAAGTAAATTCATTTATTTTTGCATTTCGGGACTGGGCATCCCTAATACCTTTGCCTTACTCTCGTGCAATGACAAGTGAATAAACACTCATCTTGAGAATAACACATCTAGCATGGAAAATATTAGCCACCCCTCACCGCTCCATGAGCGAAACAAACACACAAAAGATAAGTTTATTTTGAAAATTAGAGGTGGCACATGCAAATTTGCTTAGAACGGCAAAATAATACCGCATATAGGTAGATATAGTGGACTCATGTGGCAAAACTGGTTTAAAGGATTTTGGATGCACAAGTAGAGGTCATACTTAGTGCAAAATGAAGGCTAGCAAAAGATTGGGAAGCGACCAACCAAGAAACGGATAATATCATAAGCAACCATTAAGCATAATTAACACCGAATAATGCACCACAAGTAGGATATAATTTTCATTGCATGATTATTGACTTTCGTGCATACATAGGGAATCACAAACCTTAACACCAATATTCTTACTAGAACACAATTACTCATCAACATAACTCACATATCACATCATCATATCTCAAAACTATTACTAAGAATCAAGTTTATTTTGTCCAATGATCTTCATGACATTTTCTTTTACTTTATCCTTCTTGGATATCTATCACTTTGACACTAATTTTCATGTGTTGCTTTTCATAAGCTCAACCAAGTATAAGTGAAGATCATGAGCATATCAAATTTTCTTTCTCTCAAAATAATTTAAGTGAAGCAAGAGAGAATTTCTTCAAAATGTTACTAACTCTGAAATAAATCTAAGTGAAGCAAGAGAGCCTTTCTTAAAAAATAACAAAGCACACCGTGCTCAAAAAGATATAAGTGAAGCACTAGAGTAAGTCCAAGCTCATAAAAGATTTAAGTGAAGCATAGAGAGCAATTCTAACAAGTCATGAAATAATTTTGGCTCTCTCAAATAGGTGTGTCCAGCAAGGATTGATAACTTAAAACACAAAATAAGACAAGCAAAGACACATATCATACAAGACGCTCCAAGAAAAACACATATCTGTAGCGGAACGCGACAGAAAAAAAAATTCGGTATAGCGAGCACGCCCAGGACCACTATGGAGACTGCATACAAGGTTTGATCTGATCCATACCGACTCGAAGCGCAGCGGAAGAAGAGTCAGTGGAGATCGTCGGTGCAGATCCCCGCAGCTAGGATTTACAACCTCCCAACCGCGAGGATGTACTCCCTCTCCGGACAGCCCTTCGGGAGGCGGTCGGACAGTCCCCCAGACGATGTCGCGGACAGCCCTTCAGGTGTTGGGGAACGTTGCAGAAAACAAAAATTTTCCTACTCGTTTCACCAAGATCATCTAGGAGTTCATCTAGCAACGAGTGATTAGATGCATCTACATACCTTTGTAGATCGCGCACGGAAGCGTTCAAGAGAACGGTGATGATGTAGTCGTACTCGACGTGATCCAAATCACCGATGACCAGCGCCGAACGGACGGCACCTCCGCGTTCAACACACGTACGGAACAGCCACGTCTCCTCCTTCTTGATCCAGCAAGGGAGGGAGGAGAGGTTGAGGGAGATGGCACCAGCAGCAGCACGACGGCGTGGTGTTGATGGAGCTGCAGTACTCCGGCAGAGCTTCGCTAAGCACTATGGAGGTGGAGGAGGTGTTGGGGAGGGAGAAGGAGGCAACCAAAGGCCAAGGCGTTCAGGTATGAAGTCCCTCCTCTCCCCCACTATATATAGGGGTGCCAAGGGGGGGTGGCCGGCCCTAGGAGATCCAATCTCCTAGGGGGTGCGGCGGCCAAGGGGGTTTCCCTCCCCCCCAAGGCACCTAGGAGGTGCCTTCCCTCCTAGGACTCTTCCCCTTCAAACCCTAGGCGCATGGGCCTATGTGGGGCTGGTGCCCTTGGCCCATTAGGCCAAGGCGCACCCCCTACAGCCCATGTGGCCCCCCGGGACAGGTGGACCCACCCGGTGGACCCCCGGGACCCTTCCGGTGGTCCCGGTACAATACCGATAACCCCGAAACTTGTCCCGATGCCCGAAACAGGACTTCCCATATATAAATCTTTACCTCCGGACCATTCCGGAACTCCTCGTGACGTCCGGGATCTCATCCGGGACTCCGAACAACATTCGGGTTACTGCATATACATATCCCTACAACCCTAGCGTAACTGAACCTTAAGTGTGTAGACCCTACGGGTTCGGGAGACAAGCAGACATGACCGAGACGACTCTCCGGTCAATAACCAACAGCGGGATCTGGATACCCATGTTGGCTCCCACATGCTCCACGATGATCTCATCGGATGAACCACGATGTCGAGGATTCTAATCAACCCCGTACGCTATTCCCTTTGTCTATCGATATGTTACTTGCCCGAGATTCGATCGTCGGTATCCCAATACCTCGTTCAATCTCGTTACCGGCAAGTCACTTTACTCGTACCGTAATGCATGATCCCGTGACCAGACACTTGGTCACTCTGAGCTCATTATGATGATGCATTACCGAGTGGGCCCAGTGATACCTCTCCGTCATACGGAGTGACAAATCCCAGTCTTGATCCATGTCACCCAACAGACACTTTCGGAGATACCCGTAGTCTACCTTTATAGTCACCCAGTTACGTTGTGACGTTTGGCATACCCAAAGCACTCCTACGGTATCCGGGAGTTACACGATCTCATGGTCTAAGGAAAAGATACTTGACATTGGAAAACTCTAGCAAACGAACTATACGATCTTGTGCTATGTTTAGGATTGGGTCTTGTCCATCACATCATTCTCCCAATGATGTGATCTCGTTATCAATGACATCCAGTGTCCATAGTCAGGAAACCATGACTATCTGTTGATCAACGAGCTAGTCAACTAGAGGCTCACTAGGGACATGTTGGTGTCTGTTATTCACACATGTATTACGATTTCCGGATAACACAATTATAGCATGAATAAAGACAATTATCATGAACAAGGAAATATAATAATAATGCTTTTATTATTGCCTCTAGGGCATATTTCCAACAGTCTCCCACTTGCACTAGAGTCAATAATCTAGTTACATTGTGATGAATCGAACACCCATGGAATTCTGGTGTTGATCATGTTTTGCTCTAGGGAGAGGTTTAGTCAACGGATCTGCTACATTCAGGTCCGTATGTACTTTACAAATCTCTATGTCTCCATCTTGAACATTTTCACGAATGGAGTTGAAGCGACGCTTGATGTGCCTTGTCTTCTTGTGAAACCTGGGCTCCTTGGCAAGTGCAATAGCTCCAGTGTTGTCACAGAAGAGCTTGATCGGCCCCGACGCATTGGGTATGACTCCTAGGTCGGTGATGAACTCCTTCACCCATATTGCTTCATGTGCTGCCTCCGAGGCTGCCATGTACTCCGCTTCACATGTAGATCCCGCCACGACGCTTTGCTTGCAACTGCACCAGCTTACTGCCCCACCATTCAAAATATACACGTATCCGGTTTGTGACTTAGAGTCATCCAGATCTGTGTCGAAGCTAGCGTCGACGTAACCCTTTACGACGAGCTCTTCGTCACCTCCATAAACGAGAAACATTTCCTTAGTCCTTTTCAGGTACTTCAGGATATTCTTGACCGCTGTCCAGTGTTCCTTGCCGGGATTACTTTGGTACCTTCCTACCAAACTGACGGCAAGGTTAACATCAGGTCTGGTACACAGCATGGCATACATAATAGAACCTATGGCTGAGGCATAGGGGATGACGCTCATCTCTTCTATATCTTCTGCCGTGGTCGGACATTGAGCTGAGCTCAATTTCACACCTTGTAACACAGGCAAGAACCCCTTCTTGGATTGATCCATATTGAACTTCTTCAATATCTTATCAAGGTATGTGCTTTGTGAAAGACCTATGAGGCGTCTTGATCTATCTCTATAGATTTTGATGCCTAATATATAAGCAGCTTCTCCAAGGTCCTTCATTGAAAAACTTTTATTCAAGTAGGCCTTGATGCTGTCCAAGAGTTCTATATCATTTCCCATCAAAAGTATGTCATCTACATATAATATGAGAAATGCTACAGAGCTCCCACTCACTTTCTTGTAAACGCAGGCTTCTCCATAAGTCTGTGTAAACCCAAACGCTTTGATCATCTCATCAAAGCGAATGTTCCAACTCCGAGATGCTTGCACCAGCCCATAAATCGAGCGTTGGAGCTTGCACACTTTGTCAGCATTCTTAGGATCGACAAAACCTTCCGGCTGCATCATATACAATTCTTCCTTAAGGAAACCATTAAGGAATGCCGTTTTGACGTCCATTTGCCATATTTCGTAATCATAGAATGCGGCAATTGCTAACATGATTCGGACGGACTTCAGCTTCGCTACCGGTGAGAAAGTCTCATCGTAGTCAACCCCTTGAACTTGTCGATAACCCTTAGCGACAAGCCGAGCTTTATAGATGGTCACATTACCATCCGCGTCTGTCTTCCTCTTAAAGATCCATTTATTTTCTATGGCTCGCCGCTCAACGGGCAAGTCAGTCAAAGTCCATACTTTGTTTTCATACATGGATCCTATCTCGGATTTCATGGCTTCCAGCCATTTGTCGGAATCCGGGCCCGCCATCGCTTCTTCATAGTTCGAAGGTTCACCGTTGTCTAACAGCATGATTTCCAAGACAGGGTTGCCGTACCACTCTGGTGCGGAACGTGTCCTTGTGGACCTTCGAATTTCAGTAGGGCTTGATCAGAAGTATCTTGATCATTTCATTAACTTCCTCTCTAGTCGGTGCAGGCACCTCAGGAACATTTTCTTGAGTTGCGCCATTTTCCGGTTCAAGAGGTAATACTTCATCAAGCTCTACTTTCCTCCCACTTACTTCTTTCGAGAGAAACTCTTTCTCCAGAAAGGACCCATTCTTGGCAACAAAGATCTTGCCTTCGGATCTGAGGTAGAAGGTGTACCCAATAGTTTCTTTTGGGTATCCTATGAAGACGCATTTTTCCGACTTGGGTTCGAGCTTTTCAGGTTGAAGTTTCTTGACATAAGCATCGCATCCCCAAACTTTTAGAAACGACAGCTTAGGTTTCTTCCCAAACCATAATTCATACGGTGTCGTCTCAACGGATTTCGACGGAGCCCTATTTAAAGTGAATGCGGCAGTCTCTAAAGCATAGCCCCAAAAGAAAGCGGTAAATCGGTAAGAGACATCATAGATCGCACCATATCTAACAGAGTGCGATTACGACGTTCGGACACACCATTACGCTGAGGTGTTCCAGGCGGCGTGAGTTGTGAAACTATTCCACATTTTCTTAAGTGGTGCCCAAACTCGTGACTCAAGTATTCTCCTCCACGATCTGATCGTAGAAACTTGATTTTCCTGTCACGTTGATTTTCAACCTCACTCTGAAATTCCTTGAACTTTTCAAAGGTTTCAGACTTGTGTTTCATTAAGTAGATATACCCATACCTACTTAAATCATCAGTGAGGGTGAGAACATAACGATAGCCACCGCGAGCCTCAACACTCATTGGACCGCACACATCAGTATGTATGATTTCCAATAAGTCGGTTGCTCGCTCCATTGTTCCTGAGAACGGAGTCTTGGTCATTTTACCCATAAGGCATGGTTCGCACGTGTCAAATGATTCATAATCAAGAGACTCTAAAAGTCCATCAGCATGGAGCTTCTTCATGCGTTTGACACCTATGTGACCAAGGCGGCAGTGCCACAAGTATGTGGGACTATCATTATCAACCTTACTTCTTTTGGTACTCACATTATGAACATGTGTAGCATCACGTTCGAGATTCATAAAGAATAAACCATTCACCATAGGAGCATGACCATAAAACATATCTCTCATAAAAATGGAACAACCATTATTCTCAGATTTAAAAGAGTAGCCATCTCGAATTAAACGAGATCCCGATACAATGTTCATGCTCAAAGCTGGCACTAAATAACAATTATTAAGGTTTAAAACTAATCCCGAAGGGAGATGCAGAGGTAGCGTGCCGACGGCGATCACATTGACCTTGGAACCATTCCCGACGCGCATCGTCACCTCGTCCTTTGCCAGTTTCCGCTTATTCCGCAGCCCCTGCTTTGAGTTACAAATGTGAGCAACTGCACCGGTATCAAATACCCAGGAGCTACTACGGGCACTAGTAAGGTACACATCAATTACATGTATATCACATATACCTTTTGTTTTGCCGGCCTTCTTATCCGCTAAGTACTTAGGGCAGTTCCGCTTCCAGTGACCGCTTCCCTTGCAATAAAAGCACTCAGTCTCGGGCTTGGGTCCATTCTTTGGCTTCTTCCCGGCAGCTTGCTTGCCGGGCGCGGCAACCTCCTTGCCGTCCTTCTTGAAGTTCTTTTTACCCTTGCCTTTCTTGAACTTAGTGGTTTTATTGACCATCAACACTTGATGTTCCTTCCTGACTTCTACCTCTGCTGATTTCAGCATAGCAAATACTTCAGGAATGGTCTTTTCCATCCCCTGCATATTGAAGTTCATCACAAAGCTCTTGTAGCTTGGTGGAAGCGACTGGAGGATTCTGTCAATGACCGCATCATCCGGGAGATTAACTCCCAGCTGAGTCAAGCGGTTATGCAACCCAGACATAGTGAGTATGTGCTCACTGACAGAACTGTTTTCCTCCATCTTACAGCTGAAGAATTTGTCGGAGACTTCATATCTCTCGACCCGGGCATGAGCTTGGAAAACCATTTTCAGCTCTTCGAACATCTCATATGCTCCATGTCTCTCAAAACGCTTTTGGAGCCCCGGCTCTAGGCTGTAAAGCATGCCGCACTGAACGAGGGAGTAGTCATCGAAACGTGCCTGCCAAGCGTTCATAACATCTTGTTCTGCAGGGAGAACGGGTGCGTCACCAAGCGGTGCTTGTAGGACATAATCTTTCTTGGCAGCTATGAGGATGATCCTCAGGTTCCGGACCCAGTCCGTATAGTTGCTGCCATCGTCTTTCAGCTTAGTTTTCTCTAGGAACGCGTTGAAGTTGAGGACTACGTTGGCCATTTGATCTACAAGACATATTGCAAAGATTTTAGACTAAGTTCATGATAATTAAGTTCAACTAATCAAATTATTAGTGAACTCCCACTTAGATTAGACATCCCTCTAGTCATCTAAGTATTACATGATCCGAGTTAAACTAGACCGTGTCCGATCATCACGTGAGACGGACTAGTCAACATCGGTGAACATCTTCATGTTGATCGTATCTTCTATACGACTCATGCTCGACCTTTCGGTCTTCTGTGTTCCGAGGCCATGTCTGTACATGCTAGGCTCGTCAAGTCAACCTAAGTGTTTGCATGTGTAAATCTGTCTTACACCCGTTGTATGTGAACGTCTGAATAAAACACCCGATCATCACGTGGTGTTTTGAAACAGCGAACTGTCGCAACGGTGCACAGTTAGGGGGAACACTTCTTGAAATTATTGTGAGGGATCATCTTATTTACTACCGTCGTTCTAAGTAAACAAGATGCAAAACATGATAAACATCACATGCAATCAAATAATAAACGTGACATGATATGGCCAATATCACATAGCTCCTTTGATCTCCATCTTGGGGCTCCATGATCATCTTGTCACCGGCTTGACACCATGATCTCCATCATCATGATCTCCATCATCGTGTCTCCATGAAGTTGCTCGCCAACTATTACTTCTACTACTATGGCTAACGCGTTTAGCAATAAAGTAAAGTAATTTACATGGCGTTTCTTGATGACACGCAGGTCATATAAAAGAATAAAGACAACTCCTATGGCTCCTGCCGGTTGTCATACTCATCGACATGCAAGTCGTGATTCCTATTACAATAGCATGAACATCTCATACATCACATATAGATCATTCATCATTCATCACAACTTTGGCCATATCATATCACAAACCACTTGCTGCAAAAACAAGTTAGACGTCCTCTAATTGTTGTTGCAAGTTTTACGTGGCTGAATTAGGGTTCTAGCAAGAACGTTTTCTTACCTACGTTAAAGCCACAACGTGATTTGTCAACTTCTATTTACCCTTCATAAGGACCCTGTTCATCGATTCCGCTCCAACTAAAGTAGGAGAGACAGACACCCGCCAGCCACCTTATGCAACTAGTGCATGTTAGTCGGTGGAACCGGTCTCACGTAAGCGTACGTGTAAGGTTGGTCCGGGCCGCTTCATCCCACAATACCGCTGAAGCAAGAAAGGACTAGTAACGGCAAGAAAGTTGACAAATCTACGCCCACAACAAATTGTGTTCTACTCGCGCAAGAAGAACTACGCATAGACCTAGCTCATGATGCCACTGTTGGGGAACGTTGCAGAAAACAAAAATTTTCCTACTCGTTTCACCAAGATCATCTAGGAGTTCATCTAGCAACGAGTGATTAGATGCATCTACATACCTTTGTAGATCGCGAGCGGAAGCGTTCAAAGAACGGTGATGATGTAGTCGTACTCGACGTGATCCAAATCACCGATGACCAGCGCCGAACGGACGGCACCTCCGCGTTCAACACACGTACGGAACAGCCACGTCTCCTCCTTCTTGATCCAGCAAGGGAGGGAGGAGAGGTTGAGGGAGATGGCACCAGCAGCAGCACGACGGCGTGGTGTTGATGGAGCTGCAGTACTCCGGCAGAGCTTCGCTAAGCACTATGGAGGTGGAGGAGGTGTTGGGGAGGGAGAAGGAGGCAACCAAAGGCCAAGGCGTTCAGGTATGAAGTCCCTCCTCTCCCCCACTATATATAGGGGTGCCAAGGGGGGGTGGCCGGCCCTAGGAGATCCAATCTCCTAGGGGGTGCGGCGGCCAAGGGGGGTTTCCCTCCCCCCCAAGGCACCTAGGAGGTGCCTTCCCCTCCTAGGACTCTTCCCCTTCAAACCCTAGGCGCATGGGCCTATGTGGGGCTGGTGCCCTTGGCCCATTAGGCCAAGGCGCACCCCCTACAGCCCATGTGGCCCCCCCGGGACAGGTGGACCCACCCGGTGGACCCCCGGGACCCTTCCGGTGGTCCCGGTACAATACCGATAACCCCGAAACTTGTCCCGATGCCCGAAACAGGACTTCCCATATATAAATCTTTACCTCCGGACCATTCCGGAACTCCTCGTGACGTCCGGGATCTCATCCGGGACTCCGAACAACATTCGGGTTACTGCATATACATATCCCTACAACCCTAGCGTAACTGAACCTTAAGTGTGTAGACCCTACGGGTTCGGGAGACAAGCAGACATGACCGAGACGACTCTCCGGTCAATAACCAACAGCGGGATCTGGATACCCATGTTGGCTCCCACATGCTCCACGATGATCTCATCGGATGAACCACGATGTCGAGGATTTAATCAATCCCGTACGCTATTCCCTTTGTCTATCGATATGTTACTTGCCCGAGATTCGATCGTCGGTATCCCAATACCTCGTTCAATCTCGTTACCGGCAAGTCACTTTACTCGTACCGTAATGCATGATCCCGTGACCAGACACTTGGTCACTCTGAGCTCATTATGATGATGCATTACCGAGTGGGCCCAGTGATACCTCTCCGTCATACGGAGTGACAAATCCCAGTCTTGATCCATGTCACCCAACAGACACTTTCGGAGATACCCGTAGTCTACCTTTATAGTCACCCAGTTACGTTGTGACGTTTGGCATACCCAAAGCACTCCTACGGTATCCGGGAGTTACACGATCTCATGGTCTAAGGAAAAGATACTTGACATTGGAAAACTCTAGCAAACGAACTATACGATCTTGTGCTATGTTTAGGATTGGGTCTTGTCCATCACATCATTCTCCCAATGATGTGATCTCGTTATCAATGACATCCAGTGTCCATAGTCAGGAAACCATGACTATCTGTTGATCAACGAGCTAGTCAACTAGAGGCTCACTAGGGACATGTTGGTGTCTGTTATTCACACATGTATTACAATTTCCGGATAACACAATTATAGCATGAATAAAGACAATTATCATGAACAAGGAAATATAATAATAATGCTTTTATTATTGCCTCTAGGGCATATTTCCAACAGTATCTCCTCTGACGTACCTCCTGCACCCATATATACCTACGTAACCTAAAACTTCCAGAATGCACAATAGATCGGGAGTTCCGCTGCCAGAAGTCTCCGTAGCCACCAAAAATCAATCTAGACCCGTTCCGACACACTGTCGGAGGGGGCAATCCTTCTCTGGTGGCCATCTTCGTCATCTCGGTGCTCTCCATGACGAGGAGGGAGTAGTTCTCCCTCGGGGTTGAGGGAATGTACCAGTAGCTATTTGTTTGATCTCTCTCTCCCTCTCTCATGTTCTTCAGATAATACGATCTTGATGTATCGCGAGCTTTGCTATTATATTTGGATCCTATGATGTTTCTCCGCCCCCTCTACTCTCTTGTAATGAATTGAGTTTCCCCTTTCAAGTAATCTTATCGGATTGAGTCTTTAAAGATTTGAGAACACTTGATGTATGTCTTGTCGTGGATATCTGTGGTGACAATGGGATATCACGTGATTCACTTGATGTAGGTTTTGGTGACCAACTTGCGGGTTCCTCCCATGAACCTATGCATACGGGTTGGCACACGTTTTCATCGTGATTCTCCGGTAGAACTTTGGGGCACTATTTGAGGTCATTTGTGTTGGTTGAATAGATGAATCTGAGATTGTGTGATGCATATCGTATAATCATGCCCACGGATACTTGAGGTGACATTGGAGTATCTAGGTAACATTATGGTTTTGGTTGATTTGTGTCTTGAGGTGTTATTCTAGTACGAACTCTAGGGCTGTTTGTGACACTTATAGGAATAGCCCAAGGGATTGATTGGAAAGAATAACTTTGAGGTGGTTTCGTAACCTACCATAATCTGTTTGTGTTGGAAATATGCCCTAGAGGCAATAATAAAAGTATTATTATTATATTTCCTTGTTCATGATAATTGTCTTTTATTCATGCTATAACTGTATTATCCGGAAATCGTAATACACGTGTGAATACATAGACCACAATATGTCCCTAGTGAGCCTCTAGTTGACTAGCTCGTTGTGATCAACAGATAGTCATGGTTTCCTGGCTATGGACATTGGATGTCGTTGATAACGGGATCACATCATTAGGAGAATGATGTGATGGACAAGACCCAATCCTAAGACTAGCACAAAAGATCGTGTAGTTCATTTGCTAGAGCTTTGCCAATGTCAAGTATCTCTTCCTTCGACCATGAGAGCGTGTAACTCCTGGATACCGTAGGAGTGCTTTGGGTGTATCAAACGTCACAACGTAACTGGGTGACTATAAAGGTGCACTACAGGTATCTCCGAAAGTATCTATTGTTTTATGCGGATCGAGACTGGGATTTGTCACTCCGTGTAAACGGAGAGGTATCTCTGGGCCCACTCGGTAGGACATCATCATATGCGCAATGTGACCAAGGAGTTGATCACGGGATGATGTGTTACGGAACGAGTAAAGTGACTTGCCGGTAACGAGATTGAACAAGGTATTGGATACCGACGATCGAATCTCGGGCAAGTAACATACCGATAGACAAAGGGAATTGAATACGGGATTGATTAAGTCCTTGACATCGTGGTTCATCCGATGAGATCATCGTGGAACATGTGGGAGCCATCATGGGTATCCAGATCCCGCTGTTGGTTATTGACCGGAGAACGTCTCGGTCATGTCTACATGTCTCCCGAACCCGTAGGGTCTACACACTTAAGGTTCGATGACGCTAGGGTTATAAAGGAAGTTTGTATGTGGTTACCGAATGTTGTTCGGAGTCCCGGATGAGATCCCGGACGTCACGAGGAGTTCCGGAATGGTCCGGAGGTAAAGATTTATATATGGGAAGTCCTATTTTGGCCACCGGAAAATGTTCGGGATTTTTCGGTATTGTACCGGGAAGGTTCTAGAAGGTTCCGGAGTGGGGCCCACCTGCATGGGGGACCCACATGAACGTGGGTAGTGGGGGAAAGGCCCCACACCCCTGGTCAAGGCGCACCAAGATCCCCCCTTAGAAGGAATAAGATCATATCCCGAAGGGATAAGATCAAGATCCCTAAAAAGGGGGATAGCAATCGGTGGGGAAGGAAATGATGGGATTTCTTTCCTCCCACCTTGCCAACGCCCCAATGGACTTGGAGGGCAAGAAACCAGCCCCTCCACCCCTATATATAGTGGGGAGGCGCATGGGAGCTTCACCCTTGCCCTGGCGCAGCCCTCCCTCTCCCAAGTGCTCCTCCTCTCTCGCGGTGCTTGGCGAAGCCCTGCAGGATTGCCACGCTCCTCCACCACCACCACGCCGTTGTGCTGCTGCTGGACGGAGTCTTCCTCAACCTCTCCCTCTCTCCTTGCTGGATCAAGGCGTGGGAGACGTCACCGGGCTGTACGTGTGTTGAACGCGGAGGTGCCGTCCGTTCGGCACTAGGATCATCGGTGATTTGAATCACGACGAGTACGACTCCATCAACCCCGTTCACTTGAACGCTTCCGCTTAGCGATCTACAAGGGTATGTAGATGCACTCTCTTTCTACTCGTTGCTGGTCTCTCCATAGATAGATCTTGGTGACACGTAGGAAAATTTTGAATTTCTGCTACGTTCCCCAACAGTGGCATCATGAGCTAGGTCTATTGCGTAGATTCTTTGCACGAGTAGAACACAAAGTAGTTGTGGGCGTTGATGTTGTTCAATATGCTTACCGTTACTAGTCCAATCTTGTTTCGACGGTATTGTGGGATGAAGCGGCCCGGACCGACCTTACACGTACTCTTACGTGAGACAGGTTCCACCGATTGACATGCACTTGGTGCATAAGGTGGCTAGCGGGTGCCAGTCTCTCCCACTTTAGTCGGAACGGATTCGATGAAAAGGGTCCTTATGAAGGGTAAATAGCAATTGGCATATCACGTTGTGGTCTTGCGTAGGTAAGAAACGTTCTTGCTAGAAACCCATAGCAGCCACGTAAAACATGCAACAACAATTAGAGGACGTCTAACTTGTTTTTGCAGGGTATGCTATGTGATGTGATATGGCCAAGAAGAATGTGATGAATGATATGTGATGTATGAGATTGATCATGTTCTTGTAATAGGATTCACGACTTGCATGTCGATGAGTATGACAACCGGCAGGAGCCATAGGAGTTGTCTTTATTTATTGTATGACCTGCGTGTCATTGAAGAACGCCATGTAAACTACTTTACTTTATTGCTAAACGCGTTAGTCATAGAAGTAGAAGTAGTCGTTGGCGTGACAACTTCATGAAGACACGATGATGGAGATCATGATGATGGAGATCATGGTGTCGTGCCGGTGACGATGATGATCATGGAGCCCCGAAGATGAAGATCAAAAGGAGCAAAATGATATTGGCCATATCATGTCACTATTTGATTGCATGTGATGTTTATCATGTTTATGCATCTTGTTTGCTTAGGACGACGGTAGTAAATAAGATGATCCCTTACAAAATTTCAAGAAGTGTTCTCCCCTAACTGTGCACCGTTGCTACAGTTCGTCGCTTCTAAGCACCACGTGATGATCGGGTGTGATGGATTCTTACGTTCACATACAACGGGTGTAAGACAGTTTTACACAGCGAAAACACTTAGGGTTAACTTGACGAGCCTAGCATGTGCAGACATGGCCTCGGAACACGGAGACCGAAAGGTCGAGCATGAGTCGTATGGTAGATACGATCAACATGAAGATGTTCACCGATGATGACTAGTCCGTCTCACGTGATGATCGGACACGGCCTAGTTGACTCGGATCATGTGATCACTTAGATGACCAGAGGGATGTCTATCTAAGTGGGAGTTCATAAGATGAACTTAATTATCCTGAACATAGTCAAAAGACCTTTTGCAAATTATGTCGTAAGCTCGCGCTTTAGTTCCACTGTTTAGATATGTTCCTAGAGAAAATATAGTTGAAAGTTGATAGTAGCGATTATGCGATCAGTAGAAAGCTTATGTCCTTAATGCACCGCTCAGTGTGCTGAACCCCAACGTCGTTTGTCGATGTTGCGAACATCGGACATACACGTTTTGATAACTACGTGATAGTTCAATTAAATGGTTTAAGTAGAGGCACCAAAGACGTTTTCGAAACGTCGCGGAACATATGAGATGTTTCGAGGGCTGAAATTGGGATTTCAGGCTCGTGCCCACGTCAAGAGGTATAAGACCTCCGACGATTTTCTTAGCCTGCAAACTAAGGGAGAAAAGCTCAATCGTTGAGCTTGTGCTCAGATTGTCTGAGCACAACAATCACTTGAATCGAGTGGGAGTTGATCCTCCAGATGAGATAGTGATGTTTCCCCAAAGTCATTGCCACCAAGCTGCTAGAGCTTCGTGATTAACTATAACATATCAGGGATAGATATGATGATCCTTGAAATATTCATGATGTTTGACACCGCGAAAGTAGAAATCAAGAAGGAGCATCAATTGTTGATGGTTGGTGAAACCACTAGTTTCAAGAAGGGCAAGGGAACAAAGGGATACTTCATGAAACGGCAATTCAGCTGCTGCTCTAGTGAAGAAACCCAAGGTTGAACCCAAACCCGAGACTAAGTGCTTCTGTAATAAGGGGAACAACCACTGGAGCAGCATTACCCTAGATACTTGGTAGATGAGAAGGCTGGCAAGGTCGATAGAAGTATATTGGATATACATTATGTTAATGTGTACTTTACTAGTACTCCTAGTAGCACCAGGGTATTGGATACCGGTTCGGTTGCTAAGTGTTAGTAACTCGAAATAAAAGCTACGGAATAAACGGAGACTAGCTAAAGGTGAGCTGACGATATATGTTGGAAGTGTTTCCAAGGTTGATATGATCAAGCATCGCACGCTCCCTCTACCACCGAGATTGGTGTTTGCGTTGAGCATAGACATGATTGGATTATGTCTATCGCAATACGGTTATTCATTTAAGGAGAATAATGGTTACTCTATTTTTGAATAATACCTTCAATGGTCTTGCACCTAAAGGAATGGTTTATTGAATCTCGGTCGTAGTGATACACATTTTCATGCCAAAAGATATAAGATAGTAATGATAGTACCACTTACTTGTGGCACTGCCATGTAAGTCATAATGGTATAAAACGCATGAAGAAGCTCCATGTTGATGGATCTTTGGACTCACTCGTTTTTGAAAAGTTTGAGACATGCGAACCATGTCTATTGGTGTATATGCATGAAGAAACTCCATGCAAATGGATCGTTCGGACTCACTTGATTTTGAATCACTTGAGATATGCAAATCATACCACATGGGCAAGATGACTGAAAAGCCTCATTTTCAGTAAGATGGAACAAGATAGCAACTTGTTGGAAGTAACACATTTTGATGTGTGCAGTCGAATGAGTGCTGAGGCATGCAGTGAATATCATTATGTTCTTACTTCACAGATGATTCGAGTAAATGTTGAGTATATTTACTTGATGAAACACAAGTCTGAATTATTGAATGGTTCAAGTAATTTCAGAGTGAAGTAGCAGATCATTGTGACAAGAGGATAAAATGTCTATGATATGATCATAGAGATGAATATCTGAGTTACGAGTTTTGGCACACAATTAAGACATTGTGGAAATTGTTTCGCAATTAATACCGCCTGGAACACCATAATGTGATGGTGTGTCCGAACATCATAGTTGCACCCTATTGGATATGGTGCGTACCATGATGTCTCTTATCGAATTACCACTATCGTTCATGGGTTAGGCATTAGAGACAACCACATTCACTTTAAATAGGGCACCACGTAATTCCGATGAGATGACACCGTATGAATTATGGTTTAGAGAAACCTAAGTTGTCGTTTCTTAAAAGTTTGGGGCTGCGACGCTTATATGAAAAAGTTTCAGGTTGATAAGCTCGAACCCAAAGCGGATAAAATGCATCTTCATAGGAAACCCAAAACAGTTGGGTATACCTCCTAATTCAGATCCGAAAGCAATATGGATTGTTTCTAGAATCGGGTCCTTTCTCGAGGAAAAGTTTCTCTCGAAAGAATTGAGTGGGAGGATGGTGGAGACTTGATGAGGTTATTGAACCGTCTCTTCAACTAGTGTGTGACAGGGCACAGGGAGTTGTTCCTGTGGCACCTACACCAATTGAAGTGGAAGCTTATGATATTGATCATGAAACTTCGGATCAAGTCACTCCCAAACCTCGTAGGATGACAAGGATGCGTACTACTTCAGAGTGGTACGTAATCCTGTCTTGAAGGTCATGTTGCTAGACAACAATGAACCTACGAGCTATGGAGAAGCGATGGTGGGCCCGGATTCCGATAAATGGCTTGAGGCCATAAAATCCGAGAGAGGATCCATGTATGAAAACAAAGTGTAGACTTTGGCAGAACGGCTCGATGGTCGTAAGGCTAATGAGTACAGATGGATTTCAAAAGGAAGACGGACAATGATGGTAAATGTCACCATTAAGAAAGCTCGACTTGTCGTTAAGATGTTTTCCGACAAGTTCAAGGAGTTGACTACGATGAGATTTTCTCACTCGTAGCGATGCTAAGAGTCTGTTGGAATTATATTAGCGATTACTGCATTATTTATGAAATCTTGCAGATAGGATGTCAAAACATTGTTTCCTCGACGATTTTAATGAGGAAAGGTTGTATGTGATACAACCGGAAGGTTTTGTCAATCCCGAAAGATGCTAATAAGTATGCAAAGCTCCAGCAATCCTTCTAAGGACTGGAGTGAGCATCTCGGAGTTGGAATGTATGCTTTGATGATGATCAAAAATTTTGGGTTTGTACAAAGTTTATGAGAAACTTGTATTTCCAAAGAAGTGAGTGGGAGCACTATAGAATTTCTGATGAGTATATGTTGTTGACATATTGTTGATCAGAAATGACGTAGAATTTCTGGAAAGCATATAGGGTTATTTTGAAAGTGTTTTTCAATGGAAAGCCTGGATTAAGCTACTTGAACATTGAGCATCAAGATCTATAAGGATAGATCAAAATGCTTAATAATACTTTCAAATGAGCACATACCTTGACATGATCTTGAAGGTGTTCAAGATGGACCAGTCAAAGAAGGAGTTCTTGCCTGAGTTGTAAGGTACGAAGTTAAGACTTAAAGCTCGACCACGGCAGAATAGAGAGAAAGGACGAAGGTCGTCCCCTATGCTTAAGACGTAGGCTCTTCAGTATGCTATGCTGTGTACCGCACCTGAAGTGTGCCTTGCCATGAGTCAGTCAAGGGGTACAAGAGTGATCCAAGAATGGCTCACAGGACAGCGGTCAAAGTTATCCTTAGTAACTAGTGGACTAAGGAATTTTCTCGATTATGGAGGTGGTAAAAGAGTTCGTCGTAAAGGTTACGACGATGCAAGCTTGACACCTATCCGGATAGCTCTGAGTAGAGAGACCGGATACATATAATGGAGCAATAATTTAGAATAGCTCCAAGTAGAACAGTTGTTTGGAATAGCTCCAAATAGAGCGTGGTAGCTGCATCTAGGAGATGACATAGAGATTTGTAAAGCACACACGGATCTGAAAGGTTCAGACCCGTTGACTAAAACCTCTCTCACAAGCAACATGATCAAACATAAAACTCATTGAGTGTTAATCACATAGTGATGTGAACTAGACTACTGACTCTAGTAAACTCTTGGGTATTAGTCACATGGCGATGTGACCTGTGAGTGTTAATCACATGGCGATGTGAACTAGATTATTGACTCTAGTGCAAGTGGGAGACTGTTGGAAATATGCCCTAGAGGCAATAATAAAAGTATTATTATTATATTTCCTTGTTCATGATAATTGTCTTTTATTCATGCTATAACTGTATTATCCGGAAATCGTAATACACGTGTGAATACATAGACCACAATATGTCCCTAGTGAGCCTCTAGTTGACTAGCTCGTTGTGATCAACAGATAGTCATGGTTTCCTGGCTATGGACATTGGATGTCGTTGATAACGGGATCACATCATTAGGAGAATGATGTGATGGACAAGACCCAATCCTAAGACTAGCACAAAAGATCGTGTAGTTCATTTGCTAGAGCTTTGCCAATGTCAAGTATCTCTTCCTTCGACCATGAGAGCGTGTAACTCCTGGATACCGTAGGAGTGCTTTGGGTGTATCAAACGTCACAACGTAACTGGGTGACTATAAAGGTGCACTACAGGTATCTCCGAAAGTATCTATTGTTTTATGCGGATCGAGACTGGGATTTGTCACTCCGTGTAAACGGAGAGGTATCTCTGGGCCCACTCGGTAGGACATCATCATATGCGCAATGTGACCAAGGAGTTGATCACGGGATGATGTGTTACGGAACGAGTAAAGTGACTTGCCGGTAACGAGATTGAACAAGGTATTGGATACCGACGATCGAATCTCGGGCAAGTAACATACCGATAGACAAAGGGAATTGAATACGGGATTGATTAAGTCCTTGACATCGTGGTTCATCCGATGAGATCATCGTGGAACATGTGGGAGCCATCATGGGTATCCAGATCCCGCTGTTGGTTATTGACCGGAGAACGTCTCGGTCATGTCTGCATGTCTCCCGAACCCGTAGGGTCTACACACTTAAGGTTCGATGACGCTAGGGTTATAAAGGAAGTTTGTATGTGGTTACCGAATGTTGTTCGGAGTCCCGGATGAGATCCCGGACGTCACGAGGAGTTCCGGAATGGTCCGGAGGTAAAGATTTATATATGGGAAGTCCTATTTTGGCCACTGGAAAATGTTCGGGATTTTTCGGTATTGTACCGGGAAGGTTCTAGAAGGTTCCGGAGTGGGGCCCACCTGCATGGGGGACCCACATGAACGTGGGTAGTGGGGGAAAGGCCCCACACCCCTGGTCAAGGCGCACCAAGATCCCCCCTTAGAAGGAATAAGATCATATCCCAAAGGGATAAGATCAAGATCCCTAAAAAGGGGGGATAGCAATCGGTGGGGAAGGAAATGATGGGATTTCTTTCCTCCCACCTTTGCCAACGCCCCAATGGACTTGGAGGGCAAGAAACCAGCCCCCTCCACCCCTATATATAGTGGGGAGGCGCATGGGAGCTTCACCCTTGCCCCTGGCGCAGCCCTCCCTCTCCCAAGTGCTCCTCCTCTCTCGCGGTGCTTGGCGAAGCCCTGTAGGATTGTCACGCTCCTCCACCACCACCACGCCGTTGTGCTGCTGCTGGACGGAGTCTTCCTCAACCTCTCCCTCTCTCCTTGCTGGATCAAGGCGTGGGAGACGTCACCGGGCTGTACGTGTGTTGAACGCGGAGGTGCCGTCCGTTCGGCACTAGGATCATCGGTGATTTGAATCACGACGAGTACGACTCCATCAACCCCGTTCACTTGAACGCTTCCGCTTAGCGATCTACAAGGGTATGTAGATGCACTCTCTTTCTACTCGTTGCTGGTCTCTCCATAGATAGATCTTGGTGACACGTAGGAAAATTTTGAATTTCTGCTACGTTCCCCAACAGTTTGTTCGTTCTCCGCTATTAGTGACTTTGGAGTGACTCTTTGTTGCATGTTGAGGGATAGTTTTATGATCCGATTATGTTAGTATTGTTGAGGGAACTTACACTAGCGAAAGTATGAACCCTAGGCCTTGTTCAACGCATTGCAATACCGTTTACGCTCACTTTTATCATTAGTTACCTTGCTGTTTTTATATTTTCAGATTACAAATACCTTTATCTACTATCCATATACCACTTGTATCACCCTCTCTTTGCCGAACTAGTGCACCTATACAATTTACCATTGTATTGGGTGTGTTGGGGACACAAGAGACTCTTTGTTATTTGGTTGCAGGGTTGCTTGAGAGAGACCATCTTCATCCTACGCCTCCTACAGATTGATAAACCTTAGGTCATCCACTTGAGGGAAATTTGCTACTGTCCTATAAACCTCTGCACTTGGAGGCCCAACAACGTCTACAAGAAGAAGGTTGTGTGGTAGACATCACTCCCTCCTTTTTGGTTTCTAGGGCTTATCTCAAAATTTTAGTTTTTCCATTTTAGACGGATCAATTTGGTTGTTCCTCATCACATGTTCATACTTCAAGGTGCATTAAATCATTGCATGCAAGTATTAAGAGAAAACTGACCAATGCATGCACTTTATGCATGCATGCATTGCAATTAATGCACTCGTAAACATAATTTTTTGAGGAAAACAAGAGCATTAATTGGATGCTTTTGCAAACTACAAAAAATATTCCACCACTCATCATCCACCTTGGTTGGTGAGATTTTTGAATTGAGCCTTATAAACCGGAAAGGAGGGAGTAGTCAATAAACGAGAGAATTGCACAAGAAGCGGCCGACAGCTGGGACCAAGTAGCTCGAGCAGTATTTGTGTTTTTGAGGTATGAGCACTGCAGAGTTTTTCGATGTTTAGCCCATATATTAATTTTTCTCGTCTAAACAACAACGAAAACATCGCTGCAGGTATTAACTGGGCGGGTTGTGTCCCGTCTAGCCAAGGCCAGATATCCAGCCCAGATATTAATTTTTTTCAAGCTGAAAATGGCTAGCCCAGCTATACTTTTTTTAGGAATACCCAGGCAAGGTCAATTTGTTATTCTCCGCCCCGCTGGACTGCAAATCTTTCCTAGGAGGGATGCATTAGGCTTAACAAGAAAATGGGCTTTAAGAAATAATAAATGGGATGTAATTATAAAAACTGGGCAGTAACTATAAAAAATGCACCAAACACGTGATTACTTTATAAAATATTATTTTTGGATATTGAAAATTTTAATTTCATTAATTGTTGTGAGCGCAATGTTTTGTTGGATTTTTACGTAATATAAATTTATAATGAAATTGTATTTAATCTGACTAGAAATTTCGGGATAAAAATATTTCGGATCCCATCAAAATGTGGGAAATTTTATTTAATTCTGTTTTGAACGGTTGGTTGAAATGGGATTTACTTTTAACAAACTTTAAATGGGCTGTAGTAAATTCCATTAGAATTCAAAATTGGGCTACACATTCTTACAAATCTCAAATGGGCTATAAGTTCTCTGCCACACACTTCTGGCCTTACTAAGTTGACGCGTCCCCTAAAAAATAGAGTTGACGCGTATGCAAGGCTTTGTCAACTTATAGTCAACACACGGTTCTAGCAGCAGTGGCCGTTGGATGTCCATCCAACGGATGCCGTGCTTCTTCTTCAATCTTGGATATTCTAGCTTCACCCGTCCAAAAAATAATTCCTCCCCCTGACATCTGGGGCGCCGTTTCGGAAGCTGACCTGTGGGCCCACTAAGTTGACGTACCAAGGGCTTTGTCAACTTAGTCAATATAAACGATTCTAGCTGTAGTGACTATATGATGTCCATCCAACGGCCGTCGTGCTTCTTAAACCTCTGGTCTTCTTGCTCCAGCCGCCCAAAGCAGCGTCGGTCATGCCGCCTGCTCCTGCCTCCCGTGGTCGGCTGTGCTGCCACGGAGGCCTCACCGCCCCCTACTACTCACACCGCTGGCCAGGCCATCCCTCTACTCACCTACACCCCCTATTATTCTGCGGCGACGGCAGCGCAGCCGAACCAGTGAACCCTTGTACTCCTCTCCGGGTGTGCATCCACTGCCGCGTCTTCTCCGGCTCTGCGTCGTCCCCTTCCTAGGCCTCGCCGTCGCCCACCGCCCTGGTGCTCTTGACGTGGCGTGGTCAACGTGGTCAAGGAACTACTTTCATCGGACGTGGACTATACATGGAGAGGCTGACAGCTGGGTCCACGGCAGCCGCAAGGAAGTGCCTCCTTATTACGCGCAAAATAATTATTCCTCCGCCTGACAGCGGGGACCCACCGGACGGGCTACTGTATTTCACGAAAAAAATGATTCGCCCCCTGACTGCTAGGACCCACGAGCTACATCTTCGCACGCAAGGAAGTACGTCCAAAAAAACGATTCGCCCCCCTGACTGCTGGGACCCACCAGCTACATCTTCGCACGCAAAGAAGTGCGTCCGAAAAAAACGATTCGCCCCCCGACTGCTGGGACCCACCAGCTACACCTTCGCACGCAAAGAACTGCGTCCGGGCAAAAATAAAATGATTCGCCCCCCTAACTGCTGGGACCCAATAGCTACACCTTCGCACGCAAGGAAGTGTGTCCGGGCAAAAAAACGATTCGCCCCCTGACTGCTGGGACCCACCAGCTATATCTTCGCAGGCAAGGAAGTGCCTAACAGTCGGGACCCACCTGGTCGAAGCATACGTAGCATTGTCATTCTGGTCGTGAACGTGTACGTACATACTGGTCGATGTAGAGGCGCGCACGTGTCGTAGTAGAGGCGAGCACTTGTCGTAGTAGTGGCGCGCACGTAGCATGTGCACGTATGTACATCGGCCAGGGTACAAGAAAGAAAATACGATCACGTATGTGTACATACGGGCAGGGTCTCGAACGCCTTCTCGCGCATACGTACGGCCAGGGCTCGTGTACATGGCTGGGTCGGAACGGAGAAACAACGTTGTCATCGTGTTTATGGGGAGCCAACGGAATGCGTCGTGTTCATGTGGAGGCAACGGAATGTGTCGTGTTCATGGGGAGGCAACGGAATGTCTCGTGTTCATCGGAAGGCAACGGAATGCGTCGTATTCATCGAGAGGCAATGGAATGCATGGGAGCCAACCGGCTGGGTCAGAACGGAATGTGTGGTCATGTTCATCGGGAGGGCTTGGACGGAACAGGCGATGGAAATGAGGCTTGGCGTACCGCAGAACGGAGGAAACGAACCTTCTATGGTCGAAACGAGGGTCCTATTGATCGGGAGGGGTGTGGCGTACCGCAAAATGGAGGAAACGGACCTCCTACGGTCGAAACGGGGGTCCTGTTGATCGGGAGGGGTGTGGCGTACCGCAAAACGGACGAAACAGACCTCCTACGGTTGAAACGGGGGTCCTGTTCATCGGGAGGGGTGTGGCGTACCGCAAAACGGGACTCCACGGGATACAGTTCATCTCCACCGTTGACCTCCTCCAGCCTCCACGGGCTACCGTCGACCTCCTCCAGCCTCCATGGGCTCCTGTTCATCTAGCCTCCACCTCGCGCTACTCCACCGGCTACTGTTCAACCACCCCTCTACCGTCTACTGTTCATCCAGCCCTCCACACCACGGGGTCCTGTTCAACCACCCCTCCATGGGCACCCCTCCACCGTCTATTGTTCATCCAGCCCTCCACACCACGGGGTCCTGTTCATCTAGAGGCAACGCCACCGCTCACTGTTCATCCAACCCCCCCTGTAACGCTCACTGTTCATCCAATCGATCGGCTTCAGTTAGCAGCAGTAGCAAAGGAATCGCTCGATCGGGTTCAGTTAACAGCCATCGATCGATCTCTCGGGTTCAGTAACGCGTAGCCTGCAGTGCAATCGCTCGGGTTCAGTTAGAGCCAATGCCTCGCACACATGCGCGTACGTGTATGAGAGAAACGCGCATCGCTCGGCCCCCGACCTCCCACCGTAACCGGGAACTCCCCGAAATTTTCCTCGCCCTCGCTTCTACCACGGTTTTTCCATCATGGACGGCCCAAAGAATGTCATGCAGGTGCGTCTCCGGCCCGCCCAGCACGAAAAGCCCATTTTCTGTCATGATTTTTTGTCATAGAAGTAGGAGCCCACTACTTCTATGATGATACCGGGTTTTGTCACAATTATCATCATAGAAGTGTCATATGTATGACAGAAAAAAATTTCGTTCGGCCCAAAATGTCACAGATGTGTATTTTTTTTGTAGTGATACAATTAACATTTATATGTAACAACTTATAAAAGAGAATAATACAAAATTAGGATGCTGCGTGCGCATGTTCTCGGGCTACCGTGGAAGTTACTACAAAAGTCATCTATATATGTTAGAGACATAGACATAGAAAATAACTCATATTTTCATAGTTTTATTTAATCATCTAAACTTATTAATCAAGGCGAATATAGCCAAGGCTCGTAGCCCCTATAGCTATCTTTAAACTTATAAGGACATCGAACGCAACATATCTGATTTGTTGAAAGTTCAATGGAGAAATCGCCCATCCGGAATTTGTCAGTTGCTTGCACTCCTTGCCCTTCAAGGACCAAATCTTTCCCTAATAATAAAGTGGCTATTCCTTTTCCCCGCTTACTGTGGCGGCTGTTTTACAAAAAAGTCCTCCTGCTTTTTGGTATTCAACCCGCAGTCTTTTTTAGTGGAAATATGAGAAAATGTTTCAATTTTGGAAAGCGACCCTGCAATTCTAAGTATTCAACCCGCATTCCAAAACACGAGTAGGCAACACACACGAGCACGGGCTCGTTCGATGCGTGCTAGTAGAGCACCGCCGCCAGCGGCCGATCTTCACAGTGGTTGGTCTACTTCTCCGGCCATCCCCTACTAGAGGCCAATATTCCTCCTTCACGCGTGTCTCTGATTTGGATCGAAGTCGCGGCAGTAGTGGTGCGGGAGCGGCGGGGGAGGAGGCGAGGGTGGCGGCGATGTGTGGTGGGGCCCGAAGATGAGGCGGTCCTTGTGGGTGGTTCTAGAAGCTACCGGCTCTGGGTTGGATTGAGGAAGACAACAGGAGGATTTTGTGGCAGCTGCAGCTTCCAGTGCCCTCTATCTTTGTCCTGATTTCTCTCCATTTCTTATTCCCCACGTCGACTCCTCTGTCTCTATCCCTCTGATCGATTTCTCTTTGATCTATCGCGCAAGGGACACAATTAGGAACAGCAAGTCGGTGACTTGGACAAGTATTAGTTAGTTTCAGAAGTAGTGCACCCGTTTGACCTGCTTCTTTTTGTTTGAGTTGATACCCATTTGATCTCATAGATTGTTTAGAATTGATTTTTCTCTATATTGATGCTTAATTACTCCCTTAGATCAGTTGTGAAAGTGTCAGTTTAGGAATCACTAAATGATAATGGTGGAGTTGATTCTGAACATTGGGAAAAGCCAGTGTTCCCTGTTTTATACTGTTATTTGCACGAGTCAGTTATCTCAAATGTATGAGAAAGAAACAACAATCCTCCTAATGATTTATCAATGGTGGGGAGTTTTTAGGTTGTAGGAGAACAATATGGCTTGTGGTAGTGAGTTCGATTACCTTTATAATGTTATTGGATACCAACTTCTAATGTATTAGATTGAACCGTGACGTGGGTTTGGGAGGTCAAGATCTATCTGCTATGCCGTTGAGTCAGCTACTTATCACTTTGATCTTGTGTTCCCCTTACCTTATGCGTATATGCTATCCTTGAATGGAAACTAAGTGTAAGGTGAATTCATGGGAATTAGGATTTTTGGTGACAAGATTTGATTTTTGTAAACTGTAGTGGCAGTATAGTCAAGCGTGATATATCATCACAAACTATCGAGACACCTTGTTGACACTCTTTGATGATCTTGTTTCTGCAACTATGAATGTTTTAATATCATTAGTGGTCAAAGAATAAACACTGGTAAAACTAGATACAATTAACAATTTCTTATTTTTCAAGAAGATTGGAAAGAGATCAAAGTTTCATATCCAGGTTCCTCTTTCCTCCCCTGTCCCTATCCTCTAATATTTTGTTAGACTTTGTCTTTTCAAAGGCTTTGTTGGAGTTTGTTTCTTCGGTAGGGTGATTACTCTGTGGGGAAGTGATATGTTGCAGCCGGGCTTCAAGCTCGCTGGTTGCAACACTTTCCTCTATACAGCGACCTACTGGCCCGGTGCCCTCAACACCATGTCAGTTCCACTATACTCTGATCTTTCTCTTCCATGTCCACAACAAGTCAAGAATCCACAATTTCAGGTGGGATGTTTTTTCTATTTTTGCTATGTCCGCCTTTGTTATTTTTCTGATTAGGGAATAAAATAGACTGGAATTTTGTGGAAGATACATATACCTGAGGTATTGAAATGGAGTCATAGAAAGTAAAATGCAGCCATCAGTCGGTGAATCTTCAGTGGTAAGCTCAACTAATGGCTCCAAATTAGAAGTGTATAGTCAAAAGTCTATTATTTATAATACGAAGAGGTCTTGGACCTGAAAGAAATTAGGAAGTTCTAGCATAAAATTGTTCTTGCCATGACGCCAACATGTTCTATGTACTTCATTTTGTCTACCTAAGAAAATATTTTGACCTGTTAGCTCCCTACGAAGACTATTTGCTGCATCTGTATTGCTAATACACGGACCAGTCTCTAAGCCAACATATATATGCAACTACCGGTAACAGTTTGAAGTCCCAAAGACTGTAAAGAATGATGGTTGTTTGTGTTTCACCCAATTCTAGTTTGGCATTGGCACTTCTGCTAAATGTTGCACTTCGTGCTACATATATTGGTCCAGATAACAAAAGTACAACCATGCGTGGTTCGGCACGATCCAGTTTGGAGTTTAATACAGTAAATGAGAATTCCGCACTGGCATTTTTGTGGCTGTTGCAAATATTTCATAATAGATAAAACTAGTTACAAAGTTAGACTACTTCTCACACAATGGAACTACACAATTTGTTTGTCTTGGTTTCTTTTTTTCTTGGCGTATGACTTTGTAGCAATCTCGTCAATGATATCATTCAGCTCCTGATTGATAGTATTATTTTAGGTCAAAGAATGATAGATATATTTTTTTATTTTATCATCATGGAAATTTATCTTCCGGTTGTAGGTTTTTCAGTCTTAGGTGTAGCCGAGGTCAAGTGTACTGAAGTCAGGTCGTTTTGGGTATACGCTAGCCTGATGTGTTCAATATGGTTCAAAAGAAATCTTATCAAGAGCCGCCGCGGATTAATCCTCACCTTTTTGTTGTTTCAGCTCCGATAAATTTTGTTACTGTGCTTCCAAGTTGCAAAGGCTAATGGGTTGTAGAATTTCATGTGCTACACTAATCCTTTGGAGATCGTTGTTTCTCTTGTGAACAAATCTTAAACTCTACAGCAAAGCAAACCTGGCTGGTAAAGTGTATTGGGTAGTATGTTGCAATTTTTTCTTGGAATATAGGTACTGTAAATCAATCAAAGAGTTCTGATACATCAGTGCAACTTGGCACACTACACCGGTCGGTCCAGTCAAAATGGTATGCTAGAGTTGGAACTACTGAAATAAGTCGCTTGATCCTAGAGTAAGTATGATGATTGTTAGAACCTCTCTTCACACAAATCTAGAATTGCAACTACTGAGATAAGTCACTTGATGCTAGAGTAAATATGATGAATGTCAAAACCACTCTTCACACAAATCTTATGAAATATTTTCAAGTTGATCTATCCATAGGGCACAAAAGAAGACAACAATTATGCTTCTTTTATAGCTGGGTGTATGAAGATGGATATATGCTTTTGTTCTACAAATGTGATGCAATCTTTCTCCAACATAATTAAGATATTTAAGAAAGAAAATTATATTGCTTCTATGCTGCCCATGTTTTCGATTTAGCACAACGAAGCGCATGGAAAACACGCTGCAATGAAAAATGGTGCAGCAAAGCATGCGTGTATCCTCCAGAAGCCAAATTACTGCATTAGAAGATTCAGCATAAGGCTTATGGTGGTGATGAGAACATCATCAGAATCGTCACCACCAGGAGCTAAGGTTAGCCGCTTGTGACATTCAACCAATATAGTGTGGTAACCTGCTCATTCTGCTCTACTTGTTATGCCTACATTTTCTCTTTCTTACGTGGCACTTCTCTTTCTGAATTTACCCTCAATATTCTTATATTTGTTTTCTTTTTTGTATATATGTGCAGTATGCTTAGTTATTTTTATTGCACGCATTTAAACATGTCTAGTGAAAGGTTATGTGGTAATTCATTGTATTTTTTCTGTGAACACTTCTTGCTAATTAAGCAACCAATGTTAGTTTCTTTTAATGGCCTCAGTATTATGCGCAGTTCTAATTTTGTCACACTGCTCACCAGGTTAAATGTGAAGCAAACATATAGTTACGACACTATAGCTTTTCAGGCAAGGCAGCATACAAAAACAATTGACATATTCTCGGCTGGACATATTGTTGTGACTTGCTTCCTGGGAAAGTTAGCTTTTGTTTATTATTTTTATGTCTGATTTCTTTTCCAGTTTCTGGTTGCACTTAGAGTTTGCCGCAGTCGGCGAGTCTTCCTTGTGCTCCCGTGCCTCTGATTTGGATCGAAGTCGCGGTGGGGGAGCAGGCGAGGGTGGCGGCGATGGGTGATGGGGCTCGAATATGAGGCCGTCCTTGAAGGAGGATGGGGGTATGCTGCTTGTACCTACTATAGTACTACTAGGAAACATGCCCTTGCATTAACGGGATATTTTTCTTCTTTTCACGTACCCCTATCTCAATAAGCATCGCTCAAGAACAAAAAATAGCAGACAAGAATGAAGGTATGTTCGTCCGTTCACTTTTGGCTGAGGACATAATGGTTTTTCACATGACGTCACTATTAATTGCCATAGATCTAAACACAGAAACGGTAAAGACATTTCTATTTACTTATAGAAATTTAATAGTTAAATTATTGGCGTGAAATGATCAAACAAATTCTAAGAGAGTGGATTTTCTACTCTCTGGTGTACTATACCTGAGTTGTCCAAAAAATAAAAATACGTGATGAAAAAAATGTTTGAGGATCTTAAAATATTTCATCCAAAAATAACATCCGAGGAGCTCTGACCAAAAATAACAAAATCGCTGCTCAAAAAGATGTACAAAACTTTAAGCAGCGTTTTTTTTGGTGAGAGCTCCTTGGATGTTATTTTTGGCTGAAATTTTGCAAGAAACCTGAAACATTTTATAGAGTTTCATGTCACAAAATTTCAGATTTTTTGGATGTTGTTTGACAATGTTTTTTCAAAAAAAAAATTGACCAACTCGGGTGTAGGACATCCGAGAGTTGCCACTACTTTCTGAAATTTTAACCTAATGCAAGGCGCATCTCCACTAATGTATATGTGGAACAACACTCAATATCACAAATTACTTAGCATGCCAAATCATCAAGAGATAATACTACTGGAGTAAACCATATTGTAAACAATTATTCCCTAATTTTGGTTCTCTCAATTATCATCTCGATGAACTATTCTATTCCACCGACTACATTGGTACAACACTAAAGCCATAACTTAGTTCTTAATAGCCTGTAAAAATAACTAAGAACAGTACCTATAATGAAAAATAAGAACAATCACCACATTACAGTGTAACTGCAGATTAGCACTTCTCTTAAAGCACCACTACACAGGCCCCCAACCGATGGTGCCCCATAGGTAAGAAAGTCAAGCTTCAGACAAACCGAGCCTTCCCACTGAGTTGTGCAATTAGATTTAAGGAAACAGGTACCAAGTTTGATCACAAATTACGCCAACTAATTTTTCATTTGTAGTATTTGATCTGGTGTACAGTATTGATAGTTCCAGTGAAGTGAAGGACAAAGGCAAACTCACACCAGATTTAGTAATCCATTGCCTCTAGGAACATGCAGTGTCCCTTCTCAATAATGATTAGAACACTGAAAAAAGGAACACTACGGATCAATAAATATGTTGATCGCATGGCGTCGGGAAGATTGTGGAGGGCGAGAGGACACGGAGGGGGCCTTTGAAAGAACAATTGCCAAGTGTACGTGAGCTAAATATACCGATACTGATGTAGGGGATACGATGAAACAATGCTTCCTAGCAAAGAAAGAAGTAGATGATCAGCAATGGCAAAACCAAATCTGCACATAGTATGGACTGTCTACTAAGGGAAACTACAACAAAATGATTCACGAAATGTACAAACTTTACTGTACAGACTCCGCAGCCTATAAAAACAGAACATATATACTCAGGTGTAGGTTCTTGAAAGTAACTTCAATTGGTTGCACCTTTACTCAAATCAAATACAAACTAGTAGCTGCATTTGTTCAGAAAAAAGAGTGAAGCATTCATAGCTTAGCTGCCCTTTGCTTTAGTTAAATAACAGGTGCTAGCTTGGATGATGGCTGTGCCCAAAAAATACAGTGAACAACTCTGAACCTGACTTTGGCTAAAAGAACAAAATCATTGGCTTATGTGTTCTGCATTATGGACACTGTGAAATGAGTAGCAACTTGCGTAAAGATAACCTGAAAGAATAACATCACCGAGGTCTCTCACCAAGGGCTGTAAGGATTAATCTTCTCAAAAGAAAATAATGTACCAACTGTGAGCGTGGCCTACATGCAACGAGAGTTGGATAAGGACTCGTGCATGTACGCAGTGGCTTGGTCACAGGTAGTTGTGGTGGCATTTGGATAATGGAGATAGATTAGTTAGTCAGTTAGTGCATGTAGCTGGGATAATGGGTCAAGTAGTGGCCGAGTGTAGCGTGAGGGCTGATGTAAAGATGTAGTGACGGTGTGCCATCAAGGGAGTGCCTTTGCAAAGCTATTGGATTTCTCTTGGTGCTTTTGTGTGTATGTGTTTCTCTTGAGTGTTTTCCATCTGTGTGCTCGTGAGAGAAACAAACATAGAAGAGAGAGTTGAGAGGAGGAAGAAGAGCGGCGCTGTGAGAGGCGGCGCCAAAAATTGGCATCAGAGCCTTGTCGATTCAAGGCGGTAGTGGCGGCGCGGCGGACACCATTGTTAGGAATAAGCCAAGCCATAGTGGTGACTAACATGTGCGTGCGTGTAGGTCGAGTCCGGACACCGGTGCGTGGCCGTGTCCATAGCCGTGGTCAGTTAGCCGGGTTGTGTGTGTTGCAGAGTGAGGCGTGGAGGCCTAGGTCTCGCGTGAGCAGCGGCTCACGTTCACTGGAGACCGAGTCACTCACGTGCATGGTTTGCTCGTTCAGTTGTGATCTAGTTAGTCCAGATAAGGTAGAGTCAAGATTAGTTAGTGCATGCGTGTGCATGGGTTAGCTGGTTAGTGGCCTTCGTGTGTGTGTGCGTGGAGTTAGTGGCTGGTGTGGTGGCCGGATGGTGTGTGTATAGTCGGGTATAAAAAAAATCCCCTTGATGTATTGATCGAGGTGCGCCGGTATGAGCGGAGTGTAGCCATATAGCCATAGTAAGGAAGAAAAGGATTGGGCGCCCATGGCGGCGTTCGTGCACCGGCCGAAAAACCTTGGCCACTATTCTTTTTCTTCCACCTCCGTTCGAGAGGAGAGGTAGCTAGACGGCTGCGGTTCCAACAATTGGTATCAAAGCTGGTTCATCTTGGGTGTCGTCCCCTTGCCGGAAGCGAGGCGGCGTTCGCCGGCGGCTGCGCGGTAAAGCTCCGGTCCGTGTGTCGGTCTATGGAGGTGTGCGGCGCAGCGAGGAGGCCGCGGTGGCTGCAGCAGCACGGTGAGGAGGCCGTGGAGGACCTGCGTGGTGGTGGCTTCAACGACACACAGCGGCATGGCGGCATGGAGGTGTTGCACCGCGGTTGAGGCCGCAGCGGTGCAGGGCAATAAGCCGTGGCGGCGAGCCGGGCGCGACCGGTGCGTGTTATGGGTGCGCACTGGACGCGTCGGGCACGTCGGGACCGCGGGCGCGCGTACGAGCGTGTGGTTGACGTTGGGAGGAGGCGTATGTCGCCGTTGTGCTCGAGTCCGTGCTCGAGTTCGGCTACATCCTTCCGGCGTTTGTTGCTGGCGGCTGCCATAGCGGACTGATACGTCTCCAACATATCTATAATTTTTATTGCTCCATGCTATATTATCTTCTGTTCTGGATGTTTACGGGCTTTATTATATACTTTTATATTATTTTTGGGACTAATCTATTAACCCAGAGCCTAGTGCCAGTTTTAGTTTTTTCCTTGTTTTAGAGTATCACAGAAAAGGAAAATCAAACGGATCCAATGACCTGAAACTTCAAGGAACATACTTTTGGAAGGAAAGCAACCCGGGAGACTTGGAGTCCACGTCAAGGGAGCTTCGAGGAAGCCACGAGGTAGGGGGGCACGCCCACCCCCTGGGCGCGCCCACCCCCTGGGCGCGCCCTCCACCCTCGTGGGCCCCTCGTGGCTCCCCTGAGGTACTTCTTCCTCCTATATATACCCATATACCCTAAAATGAGCGGGGAGCACATTAGATCAGGAGTTCCACCGCCAGAAGCCTCCGTAGCCACCGAAAACCAATCTAGACCCGTTCCGGCACCCTGTCAGAGGGGGCAATCCCTCTCCGGTGGCCATCTTCATCTTCCCGGTGCTCTCCATGACGAGGAGGGAGTAGTTCTCCCTCGGGGCTGAGGGTATGTACCAGTAGCTATGTGTTTGATCTCTCTCTCTCTCGTGTTCTTGATTTGGCACGATGTATCGCGAGCTTTTCTATTATAGTTGGATCTTATGTTTCTTCTCCTCCTCTACTCTCTTGTAATGGATTGAGTTTCCCCTTTGAAGTTATCTTATCGGATTGAGTCTTTAAAGATTTGAGAACACTTGATGTATGTCTTACCGTTCGTATCTGTGGTGACAATGAGATATCACGTGATTCACTTGATGTATGTTTTGGTGATCAACTTGCGGGTTCCGCCCATGAACCTATGCATAGGGGTTGGCACACGTTTTCATCGTGATTCTCCGGTAGGAACTTTGGCGCACTCTTTGAGGTACTATGTGTTGGTTGAATAGATGAATCTGAGATTGTGTGATGCATATCGTATAATCATGCCCACGGATACTTGAGGTGACATTGGAGTATCTAGGTGACATTAGGTTTTGGTTGATTTGTGTCTTAAGGTGTTATTCTAGTACGAACTCTCGGGGTGTTTGTGACACTTATAGGAATAGCCCAACGGATTGATTGTAAAGAATAGCTTTGAGGTGGTTTCGTACCTACCATAATCTCTTCGTTTGTTCTCCGTTATTAGTGACTTTGGAGTGACTCTTTTTTGCATGTTGAGGGATAGTTATGTGATCCAATTATGTTATTATTGTTGAGAGGACTTGCACTAGTGAAAGTATGAACCCTAGGCCTTGTTTCAACGCATTGCCACTTGGTGAATTTCTTGATGAACAACTTGGTGAATTTCTTGATACTACTGTGCCACTTGGTGAATTTCTTGATGAACAACTTGCTAGGGTTAGAGAGAATGAAAATATTAAATCTGATAATATTGATGAAAGTGATGATGAAGACTCTCCCTCTAATGAACATGAATCGCCTGTTATTCCTGAGGGTTATGTTTTTGAAAAAGAAGTTGTCGTAGCTATTTTAGCTTGCAAAGATAGATACGAACTCAAGAGGTTATTAGCTAAATGGAAGCAGCAATCTCTTAATGCTAGAATGAAACCTGACCCTGCTTTTGCTACTTCACGTATCTGTGTTACTGATAAGGATTATGAATTCTCTGTTGATCCTAATATAATTACTTTGGTTGAATTTGATCCTTTTCATGGCTATGAATCTGAAACTGTTGTGGCACATCTTACTAAATTAAATGATATTGCCACCCTGTTTACTAAAGATGAGAGAACTCGCTACTTTTATATCCTCAAAATATTTCCATTCTCATTAAAGGATGATGCTAAGATATGTTTTAATTCTCTTGATCCTGGTTGTGTGCGTAGTCCCCAGGATATGATTTATTACTTCTCTGCTAAATATTTCCCTACTCATAAGAAACAAGCTGCTTTGAGGGATATATATAATTTTGTGTGAATTGAAGAAGAGAGTCTACCACAAGCTTGGGGGGGCTTCTCCAATTACTTAATGCTTTGACTGATCACGCTCTTAAGAAAAATGAAATACTTGATATCTTTTATAATGGACCAACCTATGCTTCCAGAGATTACCTGGATAGTTGTGCTGGTTCTGTTTTCAGGGAAAGAACACCGGATGAAGCTGAAATTCTATTGAATAATATGTTGACAAATGAAAATAATTGGACACTTCCTGAGCCTATTCCTAAACCAACTCCGAAGAAGAGAGGTGTTCTATTTCTCAGTCCTGAAGATATGCAAGAGGAAAATAAATCTATGAAAGAAAAAGGTATTAAAGCCGAAGATGTTAAGAATTTACCTCCTATGGAAGAAATACACGGTCTTAATTTACCGCCTGTTGAAGAAATATATGATCTTAATCCATTACCTATTGAAGAAACTCATGGTCTTGATAACCCGACACGGGTAGTAAAGGTAAATTCTCTCTATAGATATGATAAAGCTGATATCCCATTTACTAAGTTTGCTAGCCCATGCTTAGATGAGTTTGATAAATTTATGGTTAAGCAAGAAGACTTCAATGTTTATTTTGGTAGACAATTGAAATACAATTCAAATATGCTTGAACACTTGCGTGATTACATGGATAATGTTAAAGGTGAACTTAAACTTATTAGTAAACATGCTTCTATGGTTACCACTCAAGTAGAACAAGTACTTAAAGCTCAAAATGATTTGCTTAATGAATTAAATAGTAAGAATAATCATTATGCTGTTAGAGTGGCTACTAGAACTGGTAGAATGACTCATGAACCTCTGTATCCTGAAGGCCATCCTAAGAGAATTGAGCAAGATTCTCAGAGAAATAATATAGATGCACCTAGTCCTTCTAAAAGGAAGAAAAAGAAAAATAATAGGACTTTGCATGCTTCTAGTGAACCTATTGCTCAACCACCTGAGAATCCAATTGATATTTCTATTTCTGATGTTGAAACACAATATGGTAATGAACCTGAAACTAGTGATAATGTTAATGATAATGTTCATGATGATGCTCAACCTAGCAATGATAAGGGTATAGAAATTGAACCTGTTGTTGATCTTGATAACCCACAATCAAAGAATCAACATTATGATAAGAAAGACTTTGTTGCTAGGAAACATGGTAAAGAAAGAGAATCATGGGTTTAGAAACCCATGCCTTTTCCTCCCAAACCATCCAAGAAAAAGGATGATGAGGATTTTGAGCGCTTTGCTGAAATGATTAGACCTATCTTTTTGCGTATGCGATTAACTGATATGCTTAAAATGAATCCTTATGCTAAGTATATGAAAGAAATGGTTACAAATTAGAGAAAGATACCGGAATCTGAAATTTCCACCATGCTTGCTAATTATACTTTTAAGGGTGGAATACCAAAGAAACTAGGAGATCCAGGAGTACCCACTATACCATGCTCCATTAAAAGAAACTATGTTAAAACTGTTTTATGTGATCTTGGAGCCGGTGTTAGTGTTATGTCTCTCTCTTTATATCGTAGACTAGATTTGAATAAGTTGACACCTACTGAAATGTCTTTGTAAACAGCTGATAAATCAACTGCTATAGCTGTCGGTATTTGTGAGGATGTGCCTGTTGTAGTTGCAAACGTTATTATTTTAACGGACTTTGTTATTCTTGATATTCCCGAGGACGATAGTATGTCTATTATTCTTGGAAACCCTTTTTGAATACTGCAGGAGCTGTTATTAATTGCACTAAAGGCAATGTCACTTTTCATGTTAATGGTAATGAGCATACGGTACACTTTCAGAGGAAACAACCTCAAGTTCATAGTATCAACTCTATTGGAAAAATTCCATCGATTATATTTGGAGGTTTTAAATTTCCTCTTCCTACTGTCAAGAAGAAATATGATATTCTTATTATTGGGGATGTGCACATCCCCGTTGAGGTAACATAGTGTTATTTGAAATTTCTCCGGTTCCATGTTATTCAGAATGAGTTCGTTAATAAGACTTGATCAACCTTGTCAATGGATTCCTTTTGATGAGCATGAGATGGATGAAACTAGAAGGCACAACTCTCTGTACCCTCCTTTTACTGTCTGTTATTTATATTAAATAAAATAAAAATAAGTATTTTCCGTCTGTTATCTGAATTCTCCGTGCAATATAAAAATACCTTGAAAATAAAAGTTCTCCAAATGCCCTAAAATTTAAATATAATTTATTTGGAATATTTGAGAATATTTGGCACCAAGAACACAACACGGGGGGGCATCCACCTGGCCACGAGGGTGGAGGGCACGCCCCCCTGCCTCGTGGTCCCACAGTGGCCCTCCTCCACTTATTCCTGCACCCACACACTCCTTCTTCCTCCCACAAACACGAATATCCAGCTCAAACCAGAGTCCAAGCTCATTTTGCTGCCATTTTCGATTTCCTTGCTCAAAGCACCTCTCACAAAACTGCTTGGGGAGATTGTTCCTTGATATGTGACTCATCCATTGGTCCCATTAATTTTTGTTCTAGTGCTTTATTCATTGCAAATTTGTGCTTCCTAGGTGACCCTGTTCTTGAGCTTGCATGTCAAATTTATATGGTTCTAAATAGTTTTGATGCATGATATAGGCTCTAGGCACTTGTAGGAGTAGTTGCTATAAATTTTATTGAGTTTGGTTTACTTTTATTTTGAAGTTACTAAAAATTTCAGAAATTTTTCAGAGGAAGAAATATGCTTAGGAAAATGCACCAAGGTGTTTCTTCAAGGAAGAAAGGATCCATGCTTACAATGCGTGATGCTGATGAAGAACCACCAAGAGACGCTCCAGTGTGTCCTTGTGAATGGCCTTCGGAAAACTTTATGGATCGAGCAGGAATTAAGGAAGAATTTAACGCATATTTGCGTAACACTGATCTTGTGAGCTTCGAGGAAGAAAAGTGCAGCTAGTATCACTTTCTCACTAGTTCCTTTGTGAGGAGGTTTGAATTTTCATCTTCACGTAATTCTCCAACTGTCATGTTTGATCTTTATGAAAATTCTTACACTATGGACTTAGAGGATTTTACCACTGCTTGCAAACTTCCACAATGGGGTAGTGTTAGGGAACCTCGCAAATCTGAATTTAGAGATTTTCTTACTAGTATAACTGTGGGGGAATCTAGAGATATAACACAAGCTACCATAGGGAGCATTCACTTTCCTGCTATACATTATTTTGCTCTCTTCATAGGTAGATGCATTAATGGTAAAGATGAGGCATGTCACATGTGTGTCCCTGACCTCATATTCTTAGGAGTGCTGTGTTAGGAGATAAATCTTATAATTTGAGAGCCATTGTTGCACGTAGGTTGCATCTTAATAGATTTAATGGAGATTTCTTTGGTGAAATTTATGTAACCCGTATAGCTAATTTTCTTGGTATAGCCATACGTGAAGATGGTATTGAGTTGCCTCCTACTTATTTGGATTATGAGGCTATGGTTCACAACCAGTTTGTCGAGAGGAATGAATCACCTCTCCAGTATCGCTTAATCTTTGATAGATGTCATGTTGTCCATATTACTCTCCCTGCTCCTGCCTTCTTTGATTATCAGGCAAAAGGAAGATATGTTATCACCAGACAGGAGGCAGATGAGTACGAGAGGAGGGCGGAGGCCGCTCGTCGCCACGCTGCAGCTCAGGAGGCGATAGCCGCTGCATCTCAGTACGACCCCAACTATTATTATGGATAACCGCCAGGCCAGCCTTGGCCATAGACCAACTTAGGCCAAAAGCCTAAGCTTGGGGGAGTTCGTATTTCTCACCGACATTACATTCATGTTCACACACTCATTGCTAGATGTCGGGGTTCATACTTTTTCCATTGTATCATCCATGCTAGTTTATTTCCCTTTTTATGTTTTCTTCTTGTGTGTTTAATAAACCTTAAGAAAAAAAATAGTTGTAGCTTTTAATTAGTTTACTTTCCATGCTTCTAGTAGTAATTAAAAAGAAAACCCAAAAAGATTTCCTATTCTTCTTTTGCTTGTTGGGAGCTTTCCCATGTAAATAGTTTTATTTCTTTTCTTTTCTTTGGGGATCAATAGGAGAAGACCATGATTAAATTGTTGAAGTGGCTCTTATATGCATTACTGTTGATCTTACGAAAGAGCCCATATTGCCTTGTCTTCTCCTGTTTCTTGAATGCTTGCAGATTCCAGCTTAGTCCAATGCACGTGCACTCTTAATATTATTCACATCATTCGGTCGTGCAAGTGAAAGGCAATTATGACAGTATATGATGGACTGACTGAGATGAGAAAAGATGGTATGAACTCGACCTCTCTTATTTTTGTAAATATGATTAGTTCGTCGTTCCTGATTCAGCCTATTATGACTAAACATGTTTGCAATGACAACTAGAGATCATAGTTTCTTGTTGTTGGGGAACGTAGTAATTTCAAAAAATTTCCTACGCACACGCAAGATCATGGTGATGCATAGCAACGAGGGGGAGAGTATGATCTACGTACCCTTGTAGATCGACTGCGGAAGCGATCACACAACGTAGAGGAAGTAGTCGTACGTCTTCCCGATCCGACTGATCCAAGCACCGTTACTCCGGCACCTCCGAGTTCTTAGCACACGTACAGCTCGATGACGATCCCCGGGCTCTGATCCAGCAAAGCGTCGGGGAAGAGTTCCGTCAACACGACGGCGTGGTGACGATCTTGATGTTCTACCGTCACAGGGCTTCGCCTAAGCACCGCTACAATATGATCGAGATGGAATATGGTGGCAGGGGGCACCGCACACGGCTAAGGAACAATCTCAAGGATCAACTTGTGTGTCTATGGGGTGTCCCCTGCCTCCGTATATAAAGGATCCAAGGGGGAGGGGCTGGCCGGTGCCACGACCGGGTTTTCCGGGTAATAAATTTCCAGAAAAGACTGTCGTGCTCATCAGCCCCAGGATTACTGTTAGCTGATGAGGCTCCAACTTGATACAGAAATTCCAAGCAGAATACAACATATGTAGTACAAGACCATTCTGGCCTGTGAGTACAACAAACGGTTTCTAGTGGTTGATGGCGGAAGCGGTCTGTGAAACATCAGTGTCTATGGGGCTCCATTTCCCACAGGAACAGCTGACCAGGTTAACTCCTATCTTTGCGAGGCTGCTATCTCCATTGTGCGGGTTCCGGGGCTGGCATCGCGTCGCTCCTCTCCGCGCAAGAAAAATCTGGCCAAGACAATAGCCAGGGACAAGTTAGTGAGTACTTTGAATATACTCACAAACATTAAGAACACAGGTATAATGTAACAATGATGTGCTAAAAATATTTTATACTCATGACGTCAGTCACAAACGATAAATGAAACTCTGATGCGTGCAAGCAAGTTATTTATAAAAATGCAATAACATGGTAGTATTAAAATTTACGAAACAAATAACAAGCAATGCCACAGTCGGGCGTCTTAGCGACACCACATAAAGGGCTTTAAAAGAAATGCCACAGTCGGGCGTCTGAGCGACACCACATAAAGGGCTTTAAAAGAAATGCCACAGTCGGGCGTCTGAGCGACACCTCATAAAGGGCTTTAAAGGAAATGCCACAGTCGGGCGTCTGAGCGACACCACATAAAGGGCTTTTAAAATAAACAATCATAGTGAATATCCCGGAGGTAGAACCATCCCAGAGATACTCGATAATAACAATAATATCACGGTAGTCAACAATAATAATAATCATAGTTATCACAAGTCACGAATAGTAATTCCATTTCTGGTTAACCGTTTCACCTCCGAAGACCGACACTAAGACCGACACCTGACCCATCCCAGACTGTAATCCTTAACCATGGACACGGCTATTCGAATAGGTTTATTCTCTGCAGAGGGTGTACTCTTTACCCACGAGTAACGGATTTCTTTAGTCCATCGGGACTAATTCCGTCTACGGTCTTTTTGTTGAAAACACACCTAACTTGCACACACCAGCTTAACTCACACGTGTCTGGAATCACCCACGACACCTGTTAAGCAAACTCTAAGTGGGGAGGCTACAACCTCGCGTAGCATGGGATCAAATTTATATCGCACGCTCTAAGGGGTGGCCTCCCTTCTCGGTCCCAACCGGAAACACCCATGCCCCCGGACCAGGTGGCCTGCCTACCAGCTACAACCGGTATCTTCCACCATGGCCTCTCTGTACGGTGTGTGCTAGAGAAAGGTTGACAATTTACTGAACCGTACTCTACTTGCTGTAGAGACGAGTGGTAGTACGAAACAGGTATGGGGGTTACTGGCACAAGACTCGATCTACGGTCGACTCAGGAGGTTTAGGTATTCCCTGCATGGTTAGTATAACGAATATATTTCAACCAACAGAGTCACTGCTCATATCACCTTACCATGCCATACCAGACATACCCGTCCCGATGGAGACCGACGACAAACTCATGCCTACCCAAGGCATAGGTTTTCCCGGGTTCCTGCCGGTATGCATGCAAGGCACATGAGGGTGATTATCATCACAAGTGTGTCCATTTCCAACAGCATGGAAATCAACAACATGCACCCATGCATATGATCATATCACATGAAATAACAAGTTTCTCCAAAGTGAGGTGATGTTATGAATGTGTCATCGAACACACAAAAATATTATGCCGGGGTTCAGAATGCTTGCCTTCAATGTGTGGAAAGGCAGGGTGCACTCCAAAACTTGAAACATTTCTCCCCTCTTCAAAAATCCTATTTTAGCAATATAAAAGAATTAACACACAAAATAAAAACAGCACCAAAAGTTGTTCTGAAATTTTTCCAAATAAATCTTAAAATAAACTAGGTGAAATTTGAGAGAGGTAGGAAAAAGAATCAACTCATTTGGAGTTATATTTAAAAAGTTATAGCCAGTCAAAGTTGTGGTCAAATCTGTTATTTAAAATAAAACAGAAAAGAAAACGTTTCGGAGGTGAATACGCTTTCGGGGCAGGGAAAACGTACTGGGGAAAATACGCCTTCACTTAATCCCACGTGGACAGGCACGGGGTCGCTGACAGTGGGTCTAGTGGGCTCACTGGTCAGGTTTGACCAGTCTTCTCCCTCCTCTTTCTCTGTCCCGAGCGGAGGCGGGACTCCGGTGATCGCCGCCGGCGATTGGCGGCTCCGTTCGAGAAACCGAAGTCATCCACGGGTTCAGGTGGTCGAGGCGGTCCCGCCGGTGGGTGTTACGGTCTCGGGAGTGGACGGGGTCGTCGGCGGTGAGCTTTGCGGCGGACGGAGAGCTTCGGGAGCAGAGTGGTTTTGGGGCTACGGTGGTCCTCGATCAAAATCGAGTAGTGGGAATGGTTTACGGGAGGATGAGGGGGCTCTTGGTGGATAGAACGGAGAGTGGGAGGCCCTGGTGGTGCCGAATTGGCCGGGGCAGTGGTGGCGGCTGCAGTTGCCGGAGGTGGGGAAGAAGACCTCCCCCGGGTCGATTGGCTGCCATGGGAGGACTAGGGGAGCATTCTAAGGCTTCCTGTGTGCTCGGGGAGGCTCGGGGGCCTCCTTTTATAGCTCGTCGAGGTCGGTTCCGCGGCGGCCGGATAAGCTCTTCGGCGAACCGCCTCTCTGTAGCTTGCAGGGCAACGTGGCGTGGCTGGGGATGACGGCAGGAGCTAGCGGACGAGTGGGCACTGCTCCAGGGGCGAGCTGGCGAGCGGAGGTGGCTTTGGCGGCGCCGACATGGGCAGAGGCTGTCGGGCGGCGGCGGCGGCTAGCTCTTGGCTTGCCGGGCGTGGCGAGGGGCGGCTTGGCGCGTAGCAATGAGAAAGGGAGTGCGTGGCGAGGCTCTGCGGTGTGGGCCAAAACCGTGGGGGCCAGCGTGTCGGCTCGGTGCACGTGCGTGCCAAACGCACGCTCTGCTCGCGCTCCGGGCGTGCACGGGACGTGCTCGACGTAATGCCAGAGCATGCTAGAGGTCGCGGTCGAGGCTGGCAATTAACAGACCCAGGTTAGGAGTAACGGGGAGTCTAGTGGACATGCTAGTTTGATCAGAGGTGCAAGTTCACAGTGCAATGCCACAACTCATGTCAAAACTGGTCATGCACTCCAGGTGTTTGACAAAATGTCAAGGGCACTTAGGCAAGTCTTGGAGTGGCCAAAAACTCCAGATGGTGGTCTCTTTAGATGTACACGAGGGTGGTGAGGTTAGTTGGCCAAAAGCAGAAACTTGCTAGTGTAAGTTTTATAAAACTTCAATCCTGGACAGGAAATAAATAGCATTATTTCATGAACCAAAAATGATCCAAAAGGTGCATGCTCCTGGACTTAAGGGTTTAACATGGGGAACTACAAGTAGGAGGAATAATCAAGGGTTAAAGAGCAAGTAAAAACATGGTTGTTGTACAAACCATCAAGTTCGTCCAGACTGAAGATGAGGTTGATTCACTCAAATTTTTCAAAGAACAGCACTAGGTTTTTGCACAAAGTGGAATCTTAGGCCATTACCATCATCCCATAATTTTGGTGGAGGCTAGAAAGAATTATTTAAAGGAGTTGCAGTGCAAAATTGCCCACTGGACCAGAGAACAAAATTTGCTGTAGAGCTCAAAATATTTCATGAATGAAATATATTTTTGCATAAAAGGGATTTAAAAACATCACATGACATCTCCAAATTTTGGTTGGAATTTTAAGTGAATTTATCAAATGGTTGTAGTTCAAATATGGCCATTTAACCTTGAAAAACAATTTTCAAGAAAATAAAGATCAAGCAACTTAATTATTTAATTAGTTACACTGAAAAAAGGAAAGTTTTTCTTGAGAGGTTAAACAAGTCCAATAACATATTTGAAAAGTTTTCTCTTTGGGAAAAACTCATCATGACAGGGAAGGAAAAGATTTAAAAAAATCAAAATGGAGCTCCGAAATCCAAAGTTTTAATTCCTGGCAAAAATTTTAATTCATTAAAACAAGGCCAAATTTTTGGGGTGTCACAATACTATCCCCCTTAAGAAAAATCTCATCCTCGAGATTTGCTAAAAGCCGTGTTAAGAAAATAATTACGCAATAAAGATGTGGCTACAGTGAGAGGGCAATAAGTGGTGAAAAACCACAGTGTGAAAACTGGTACTGCGTGGAAGAGTCTACGGTTCGGGACAAAAACGTGTGATTTCTACGCTGGATAAAAATTTAGAATAACTCCTAAATTTAAATATACGCTGGTCGTACCCGAGAGCACAGTGCTCTCTCTGGCCGACAGGTGGACCCGAGGTCCACTGTCAGTCTCCTCTTCTCCCTCTAGTTCTCCCTTCTACCTCCTCTCTCCTGCTCGCTTTCTCGCGCTTTCTCCACCGGTGATGCCTAATGCGTAGGGCATCTAGGCCGTACCGTGGTAGTGCGCGGCGTGCTAGCTGCCGGTGCAGCGTGCACTCACCTCGCGGGCCAGCGCGCTGTCGGAACTGCTCGCGGATTCGACTCCGAACACCGGCGTTCGGCGACGAGCGGCGTTGGTGGACTTCGCCCACCGTACACCGAGCTCGAGCTATAAAAACGGCCGGGGTGACTCTCTCTTCTTCCTCACACCTGGCCTCACTTCTCCTCCTCCTTCTTTCTCCATTACTGCTTACAGTAGCTCGGGTGAGGCTCTAATGGCGGAGGCGATGCCAGACTGGTTTGTGATCCTGATATGCGGAGGGCTGGCGACACTGCTAGGGCTCTCTGTGCTCCTGTGCGCGATGATCTTCGACGAGTGTCGCGACGCTGCGGCTCGGGTGTTGGCTCTCCGCGGTGGTGGTGATCATGAGGAGTAGATGGAGTGTGCCGGGTGCTAACTGTTGTTAGTGGGGGTGATTAGCTGGATGTAACACCGTTGCAAGGTTTTGCAAACAGTGTATGTGTTCGAATGATTATGGTTGTGAGTCTGCTGTGTGGTGTTGTGTGAAATTAAATAATCCACGTCGTGAGAAGGGCAGGTGTAGCAACTCAGGGAAAAGAAATCTCACTCCCGAATTTTGCGAGGGAAAAACAGTTAATTTAAAGGAGCATAAACCACAACAAAAACTACACACATTAGTAGAAGCCAAAATAATTGACTCGTCGCACAAATTTGGGGTACCATGCATAAGATACACGCAAATATAAATGCTGCAAAAACAAATACAATAGTGACGTCTAAAATGAAAACGGTAACTGGACGGGGTCGTGATAAAATGTCTCTGGTAAAGGAATACACTCCTCTTCTATCGGAGGAAGTGGATTGACCAGTCGATGTATGCGTCTCTCCGGGTCGGGTCTCAGTGGTCTACCGATGGCAATCTGAGGATTTAAATCTGCGAGGCTCTGGAGATAATCCATCACTCGCTGGTTCAAATGCTCTTGAGCAATGATGTACTGGATAAGGTTGGCCAGAACTGGGTCTCTCTCAATACGTCCACCGGCAAAAGATGTTACTTCTCCGGGTGCTGCACGACTCGGAAAGTAATAATATCCTCGTTCGCGGGCATAGGGTACTGCGGATCGAAGACGAGCAATCGCTTCTTTCGCAGCAGCTTCTATGGCCAGGTGTGGGGTTGGCATAGATTTCCCCACGAAGGAAACTTCCGTTGGATCTTGATTGGAGTCTATGGGAGGGATGTGTACTGCTGCCCAATATTCCGAGGTGGATGGGGTGATCCTTGATTTGAACAGCTCGTACTGAGGTGGCTGGGTAGAACCCATGGTACTGTGGGTAAAATCCCACAATATTTTGACAAAGCTACCTGGGGTTGCATCTGGGGTTCTCAGATGAATGCTGGGGCTCGGCATGACAGGAAAAAGTGCGAGTGTGGTGCACAAAGTGGGGGTTGCTGGGTAAGGTCACAAGGTGGCCTTTATATAGCAATGGAGCTGGATTCGTTTTACCGTGGTGAAAGGTAATAAATTTGCCAGCTTAGCTCCAAAGGTCGGGTCAGTGTCAGAGATACACATATCTCATAAAGAGACGTGTAACTGTGGTTGTCGTCGGGTTGGTTTTGGTAGTTGTGCCCGGAAAAATATGCAGCTATGCACTGACCAAAAATGCAAGGCCACTATTAAAACAGAGGCACAACGACAGGCTGCGTTAATATACACGGTCGCATGATTACAAAGCGAGGATACACTGAAACTCGGTGCTACTCACACGGCTTAGTCTACCTCGTTTATGTCTAAACGGGCGTGCCTGGTGGATGTCGAGGCTTCTCCACGTGTCTCACTGCCGGGATTAGTCGGAGATGGCGGAGGAACTGCAGGGTCGGGGTAGTGATGATGACCATCGCGGGGATTGTTGGCCACAACCCCGTTGGAGTGTGCTCCCAATATGCGACGAAGCACCTCTGGGGTTATCGCAGCACCTTGGCCGATGGCTGGGGCAGATCTCGGGGTCTCGATCGGGTGTCCAAACAACACGACTGGGTTGTCGGTGTTAGGCTCGTTTTCTTCTCTCGCCGGAGCTCGACGAACCAGCTCTCCACGAGCTGCGATTAAATCAATAGTGATCTGGTCGAACAGTGCCTCTAGTGCACTTACATAACGCACTAGGTGCAACAATGCGGGGTCCGTCTCGTGATCTCCGTTGGCAACTTGGGGTGGTCTACCATACCCTTCACGTCTGGGGTAGTAGTGGAACAAGCGACAGTTAACTCTGGGCGACAAGTGCCTGAGATGAACTATAGCCTCTCGAGCGGCTAGCTGGATGGCTTGTGGCTCAAAGGAAGTTGTCCTTCCGGTGAACCTATAGGGGCGCTCGGGTGCTATACCCCTACCGTAGATGTGCACAGTGGCCCAGAATTGACGGTCTTCACCGCTCATGGGTCCTTGATACACAACATATTCTGGTGGCTCTTCTAACGCATAGGCACGACGGGTGAGGTTTGCGAGTATGGTCACAAAACCTCCAAGGTTGGTTGCTGTGGTCTCGTTGTGCACTATGGGTCCAGGCATTGTGGCTCGGTTTGGGGTAGCGGTTGTGCGGTGCTGTGTTGGGACTAGCGTGCCCTTTTTATAGGAAAAAGGGGGGCGGAGTCTTCCTTCGCATGCTTGCGAGAAAAGACTATTTAGGGGCCGGTCACTGGCGCATGAGTGACAGGTTAGGTGGATAGGTTGGGCACCGACTGTCAAAAGGCGTTGGGTCACTGTGTGGCTATCTTGCACGAGAAGCTTGGCTGGGGTTTGGCTAAGGTCTAGTGGGTTGGTTTGCCTAAGTTTATTGACCTGGCTAAGATAGGATTTAGCCAATGGTCAGGCTGGCTCTGATACCAAGTCTGCCACGACCGGGTTTTCCGGGTAATAAATTTCCAAAAAAGACTGTCGTGCTCATCAGCCCTAGGATTACTGTTAACTGATGAGGCTCCAACTTGATACAGAAATTCCAAGCAGAATACAACATATGTAGTACAAGACCATTCTGGCCTGTGAGTACAACAAATGGTTTCTAGTGGTTGATGGCGGAAGCGGTCTGTGAAACATCAGTGTCTATGGGGCTCCATTTCCCACAGGAACAGCTGACCAGGTTAACTCCTATCTTCGCGAGGCTGCTATCTCCATTGTGCGGGTTCCGGGGCTAGCATCGCGTCGCTCCTCTCCGCGCAAGAAAAATCTGGCCAAGACAATAGCCAGGGACAAGCCAGTGAGTACTTTGAATGTACTCGCAAACATTAAGAACACAGGTATAATGTAACAATGATGTGCTAAAAATATTTTATACTCATGACGTCAGTCACAAACGATAAATGAAACTCTGATGCGTGCAAGCAAGTTATTTATAAAAATGCAATAACATGGTAGTATTAAAATTTATGAAACAAATAACAAGCAATGCCATAGTCGGGCGTCTTAGCGACACCACATAAAGGGCTTTAAAAGAAATGCCACAGTCGGGCGTCTGAGCGACACCACATAAAGGGCTTTAAAAGAAATGCCGCAGTCGGGCGTCTGAGCGACACCACATAAAGGGCTTTAAAGGAAATGCCACAGTCGGGCGTCTGAGCGACACCACATAAAGGGCTTTTAAAATAAACAATCATAGTGAATATCCCGGAGGTAGAACCATCCCAGAGATACTCAATAATAACAATAATATCACGGTAGTCAACAATAATAATAATCATAGTTATCACAAGTCACGAATAGTAATTCCATTTCTGGTTAACCGTTTCACCTCCGAAGACCGACACTAAGACCGACACCTGACCCATCCCAGACTGTAATCCTTAACCATGGACACGGCTATTCGGATAGGTTTATTCTCTGCAGAGGGTGTACTCTTTACCCACGAGTAACGGATTTCTTTAGTCCATCGGGACTAATTCCGTCTACGGTCTTTTTGTTGAAAACACACCTAACTTGCACACACCAGCTTAACTCACACGTGTCTGGAATCACCCACGACACCTGTTAAGCAAACTCTAAGTGGGGAGGCTACAACCTCGCGTAGCATGGGATCAAATTTATATCGCACGCTCTAAGGGGTGGCCTCCCTTCTCGGTCCCAACCGGAAACACCCATGCCCCCGGACCAGGTGGCCTGCCTACCAGCTACAACCGGTATCTTCCACCATGGCCTCTCTGTATGGTGTGTGCTAGAAAAAGGTTGACAACTTACTGAACCGTACTCTACTTGCTGTAGAGACGAGTGGTAGTACGAAACAAGTATGGGGGTTACTGGCACATGACTCGATCTACGGTCGACTCAGGAGGTTTAGGTATTCCCTGCATGGTTAGTATAACGAATATATTTCAACCAACAGAGTCACTGCTCATATCACCTTACCATGCCATACCAGACATACCCGTCCCGATGGAGACCAACGACAAACTCATGCCTACCCAAGGCATAGGTTTTCCCGGGTTCCTGCCGGTATGCATGCAAGGCACATGAGGGTGATTATCATCACAAGTGTGTCCATTTCCAACAGCATGGAAATCAACAACATGCACCCATGCATATGATCATATCACATGAAATAACAAGTTTCTCCAAAGTGAGGTGATGTTATGAACGTGTCATCGAACACACAAAAATATTATGCCGGGGTTCAGAATGCTTGCCTTCAATGTGTGGAAAGGCAGGGTGCACTCCAAAACTTGAAACATTTCTCCCCTCTTCAAAACTCCTATTTTAGCAATATAAAAGAATTAACACACAAAATAAAAACAGCACCAAAAGTTGTTCTGATTTTTTTTCAAATAAATCTTAAAATAAACTAGGTGAAATTTGAGAGAGGTAGGAAAAAGAATCAACTCATTTGGAGTTATATTTAAAAAGTTATAGCCAGTCAAAGTTGTGGTCAAATCTGTTATTTAAAATAAAACAGAAAAGAAAACGTTTCGGAGGTGAATACGCTTTCGGGGCGGGGAAAACGTACTGGGGAAAATACGCCTTCACTTAATCCCACATGGACAGGCACGGGGTCGCTGACAGTGGGTCTAGTGGGCCCACTCGTCAGGTTTGACCAGTCTTCTCCCTCCTCTTTCTCTGTCCCGAGCGGAGGCGGGACTCCGGCGATCGCCGCCGGCGATTGGCGGCTCCGTTCGAGAAACCGAAGTCATCCACGGGTTCAGGTGGTCGAGGCGGTCCCGCCGGTGGGTGTTACGGTCTCGGGAGTGGACGGGGTCGTCGGCGGTGAGCTTTGCGGCGGACGGAGAGCTTCGGGAGCAGAGTGGTTTTGGGGCTACGGTGGTCCTCGATCAAAATCGAGTAGTGGGAATGGTTTACGGGAGGATGAGGGGGCTCTTGGTGGATAGAACGGAGAGTGGGAGGACCTGGTGGTGCCGAATTGGCCGGGGCAGTGGTGGCGGCTGCAGTTGCCTGAGGTGGGGAAGAAGACCTCCCCCGGGTCGATTGGCTGCCATGGGAGGACTAGGGGAGCATTCTAAGGCTTCCTGTGTGCTCGGGGAGGCTCGGGGGCCTCCTTTTATAGCTCGTCAAGGTCGGTTCCGCGGTGGCCGGATAAGCTCTCCGGCGAACCGCCTCTATGTAGCTTGCAGGGCAACGTGGCGTGGCTGGGGATGACGGCAGGAGCTAGCAGACGAGTGGGCACTGCTCCAGGGGCGAGCTGGCGAGCGGAGGTGGCTTTGGCGGCGCCGACATGGGCAGAGGCTGTCGGGTGGCGGCGGCGGCTAGCTCTTGGCTTGCCGGGCGTGGCGAGGTGCGGCTTGGCGCGTAGCGGTGAGAAAGGGAGTGCGTGGCGAGGCTCTGCAGTGTGGGCCAAAACCGTGGGGGCCAGCGTGTCGGCTTGGTGCACGTGCGTGCCAAACGCACGCTCTGCTCGCGCTCCGGGCGTGCACGGGACGTGCTCGACGTAATGCCAGAGCATGCTAGAGGTCACAATCGAGGCTGGCAATTAACAGACCCAGGTTAGGAGTAACGGGGAGTCTAGTGGACATGCTAGTTTGATCAGAGGTGCAAGTTCACAGTGCAATGCCACAACTCATGTCAAAACTGGTCATGCACTCCAGGTGTTTGACAAAATGCCAAGGGCACTTAGGCAAGTCTTGGAGTGGCCAAAAACTCCAGATGGTGGTCTCTTTAGATGTACACGAGGGTGGTGAGGTTAGTTGGCCAAAAGCAGAAACTTGCTAGTGTAAGTTTTATAAAACTTCAATCCTGGACAGGAAATAAATAGCATTATTTCATGAACCAAAAATGATCCAAAAGGTGCATGCTCCTGGACTTAAGGGTTTAACATGGGGAACTACAAGTAGGAGGAATAATCAAGGGTTAAAGAGCAAGTAAAAACATGGTTGTTGTACAAACCATCAAGTTGGTCCAGACTGAAGATGAGGTTGATTCACTCAAATTTTTCAAAGAACAGCACTAGGTTTTTGCACAAAGTGGAATGTTAGGCCATTACCATCATCCCATAATTTTGGTGGAGGCTAGAAAGAATTATTTAAAGGAGTTGCAGTGCAAAATTGCCCACTGGACCAGAGAACAAAATTTGCTGTAGAGCTCAAAATATTTCATGAATGAAATATATTTTTGCATAAAAGGGATTTAAAAACATCACATGACATCTCCAAATTTTGGTTGGAATTTTAAGTGAATTTATCAAATGGTTGTAGTTCAAATATGGCCATTTAACCTTGAAAAACCATTTTCAAGAAAATAAAGATCAAGCAACTTAATTATTTAATTAGTTACACTGAAAAAAGGAAAGTTCTTCTTGAGAGGTTAAACAAGTCCAATAACATATTTGAAAAGTTTTCTCTTTGGGAAAAACTCATCATGACAGGGAAGGAAAAGATTTAAAAAAATCAAAATGGAGCTCCGAAATCCAAAGTTTTAATTCCTGGCAAAAATTTTAATTCATTAAAACAAGGCCAAATTTTTGGGGTGTCACAGCCGGCCATAGGGGGCGCGCCAGGAGAGTCCTACTCCCTCTCGGAGTAGGATTCCCTCCCCAATCCTAGTTGGAATAGGATTCCTCAAGGGGGGGGGGGGGAAGAGAGAGAGGGGGGCCGGCCACCTCTCCTAGTCCTAATAGGACTAGGGGAGGGGGGAGGCGCCCGGCCACCTTGGGCTGCCCCTTTCTCCTTTCCACTAAAGCCCACTAAGGCCCATTTAGCTCCCAGGGGGTTCCGGTAACCTCCCGGTACTCCGGTAAAATCCCGATTTCACCCGGAACACTTCCGATATCCAAACATAGGCTTCCAATATATCAATCTTTATGTCTCGACCATTTCGAGACTCCTTGTCATGTCCGTGATCACATCCGGTGCTCTGAACAACCTTCGGTACATCAAAATGCATAAACTCATAGTAACTGTCATCGTAACGTTAAGCGTGCGGACCCTACGGTTCGAGAACAATGTAGACATGACCGAGACACGTCTCCGGTCAATAACCAATAGCGGGACCTGGATGCCCATATTGGCTCCTACATATTCTACGAAGATCTTTATCGGTTAGACCGCATAACAACATACGTTGTTCCCTTTGTCATCGGTATGTTACTTGCCCGAGATTCGATCGTCGGTATCCAATACCTAGTTCAATCTCGTTACCGGCAAGTCTCTTTACTCGTTCCGTAATACATCATCTCACAACTAACATCTTAGTTGCAATGCTTGCAAGGCTTATGTGATGTGCATTACCGAGAGGGCCCAGAGATACCTCTCCGACAATCGGAGTGACAAATCCTAATCTCGAAATACGCCAACCCAACATCTACCTTTGGAGACACCTGTAGAGCTCCTTTATAATCACCCATTTATGTTGTGACGTTTGGTAGCACACAAAGTGTTCCTCCGGCAAACAGGAGTTGCATAATCTCATAGTCATAGGAACATGTATAAGTCATGAAGAAAGCAATAGCAACATACTAAACGATCGGGTGCTAAGCTAATGGAATGGGTCATTGTCAATCAGATCATTCAACTAATGATGTGACCTCGTTAATCAAATAACAACACTTTGTTCATGGTTAGGAAACATAACCATCTTTGATTAACGAGCTAGTCAAGTAGAGGCATACTAGTGACATTCTGTTTGTCTATGTATTCACACATGTATTATGTTTCCGGTTAATACAATTCTAGCATGAATAATAAACATCTATCATTATATAAGGAAATAAATAATAACTTTATTGTTGCCTCTAGGGCATATTTCCTTCAGTCTCCCACTTGCACTAGAGTCAATAATCTAGATCACATCGCCATGTGATTTAACATCAATAGTTCACATCTTTATGTGATTGGTTCACATCTCCATGTGACTAGCACCAAAAGGGTTTACTAGATTCAATAATCTAGATCATATCGCTATGTGATTAAGACCCAAAAAGGTGATCATGTTTTGCTTGTGAGAGAAGTTTAGTCAATGGGTCTGCTACATTCAGATCCGCATGTATTTTGCAAAATTCTGTGTCTACAATGCTCTGCACGGAGCTACTCTAGCTAATTGCTCCCACTTTCAATATGTATCCAGATTGAGACTTAGAATCATCTGGATCAGTGTCAAAAACTTGCATCGACGTAACCCTTTACGACGAACCCTTTTTGTCACGTCCATAATCGAGAAACATATCCTTATTTCACTAAGGATAATTCTGACCGCTGTCCAGTGATCTACTCCTAGATCACTATTGTACTCCCTTGCCAAATCAGTGCAGGGTATACAATAGATCTGGTACACAGCATGACATACTTTATAGAACCTATGGCCAAGGCATAGGGAATGACTTTCATTCTCTTTCTATCTTCTGCCGTGGTCGGGCTTTGAGTCTTACTCAACTTCACACCTTGTAATACAGGCAAGAACTCTTTCTTTGACTGCTCCATTTTGAACTATTTCAAAATCTTGTCAAGGTATGTACTCATTGAAAAACTTATCAAGCGTCTTGATCTATCTCTATAGATCTTGGAGCTCAATATGTAAGCAGCTTCACCGAAGTCTTTCTTTGAAAAACTCCTTTCAAACACTCCTTTATGCTTTGCAGAATAATTCTACATTATTTCTGATCAACAATATGTCATACACATATACTTATCAGAAATGTTGTAGTGCTCCCAGTCACTTTCTTGTAAATACGGGCTTCACTGCAAGTCTGTATAAAACTATATGCTTTGATCAACTTATCAAAGCGTATATTCCAACTCCGAGATTCTTGCACCAGTCCATAGATGGATCGCTGGAGCTTGCATATTTAGTTAACACCTTTAGGATCGACAAAACCTTCTAGTTGCATCATATACAACTCTTCTTTAGTAAATCCATTAAGGAATGCAGTTTTGTTTATCCATTTGCCAGATTTCATAAAATGCGGCAATTGCTAACATGATTCGGACAGACTTAAGCATAGATACGAGTGAGAAAATCTCATCGTAGTCAACACCTTGAACTTGTCGAAAACCTTTTGCGACAATTCTAGCTTTGTAGATAGTAACACTACTATCAACGTCTGTCTTCCTCTTGAAGATCCATTTATTTTCTATGGCTTGCCGATCATCGGGCAAATCCATCAAAGTCCATACTTTGTTCTCATACATGGATCATATGTCAGATTTCATGGCCTCAAACCATTTCGCGGAATCTGGGCTCATCATCGCTTCCTCATAGTTCGCAAGTTCTTCATGGTCTAGTAACATGACTTCCAGAACAGGATTACCGTACCACTCTGGTGCGGATCTCACTCTGGTTTACCTACGAGATTTGGTAGTAACTTGATTTGAAGTTACATGATCATCATCATTAGCTTCCTCACTAGTTGGTGTAGTAGTCACAGGAACAGATTTCTGTGATGACCTACTTTCCAATAAGGGAGCAGGTACAGTTACCTCATCAAGTTCTACTTTCCTCCCACTCACTTCTTTCGAGAGAAACTCCTTCTCTAGAAAAACTCCGAATTTAGCAACAAAAGTCTTGCCTTCGGATTTGTGATATAAGGTGTACCCAACAGTCTCCTTTGGGTATCCTATGAAGACATATTTCTCCGATTTGGGTTTGAGCTTATTAGGATGAAACCTTTTCATATAAGCATCACAACCCCAAACTTTAAGAAATGACAACTTTGGTTTCTTGCCAAACCATAGTTCAGATTGTGTCGTCTTAACAGACTTAGATGGTGCCCTATTTAACGTGAATGCAGCTGTCTCTAATGCATAACCCCAAAATGATAGTGGTAGATCGGTAAGAGACATCATAGATCACACCATATCTAATAAAGTACGGTTATGATGTTCGGACACACCATTACATTGTGGTGTTCCAGGTGGCGTGAGTAGTGAAACTATTTCACATTGTTTTTAACTGAAGGCCAAACTCGTAACTCGAAATACTCTTCTCTACGATCAGATCGTAGAAAATTTATTTTGTTGTTACGATGATTTTTCACTTCACTCTGAAATTCTTTGAACTTTTCAAATGTTTCAGACTTGTGTTTCATCAAGTAGATATACTCATATCTGCTCAAATCATCTATGAAGATCAGAAAATAATGATACCTGTCGCGAGCCTCGATATTCATCGGACCACATACATCAGTATGTATGATTTCCAACAAATCTTTTGCTCGCTCCATTGTTCCGAAGAACGGAGTTATAGTCATCTTGCCCATGAGGCATGGTTCACAAGCATCAACTGATTCATAATCAAGTGATTCCAAAAGCCCATCAGCATGGAGTTTCTTCATGCGCTTTACACCAATATGACCTAAACGGCAGTACCACAAATAAGTTGCACTATCATTATTAACTTTGCATCTTTTGGTTTCAATATTATGATTATGTGTATCACTATGATCGAGATCCAACGAACTATTTTCATTGGGTGTGTAACCATATAAGGTTTTATTCATGTAAACAGAACAACAATTTATTCTCTTACTTAAATGAATAACCGTATTACAGTAAACATGATCAAATCATATTCATGCTCAACGCAAACACCAAATAACACTTATTTAGGTTCAACACTAATCCCGAGATTATAGGGAGTGTGCGATGATGATCATATCAATCTTGGAACTACTTCCAACACACATCATCACTTCACCCTTAACTAGTCTCTGTTTATTCCGCAACTCCCGTTTCGAGTTACTAATCTTAGCAACTGAACCAGTATCAAATGCCGAGGGGTTGCTATAAACACTAGTAAAGTACACATCAATAACACGTATATCCAATATACCTTTGTTTACCTTGCCATCCTTCTTATCCGCCAAATACTTGGGGCAGTTCCACTTCCAGTGACCAGTCCCTTTGCAGTAGAAGCACTTAGTCTCGGGCTTAGGATCAGACTTGGGCTTCTTCACTTGAGCAGCAACTTGCTTGCCGTTCTTCCTGAAGTTCCCCTTCTTCCTTTTGCCCTTTTCTTGAAACTAGTGGTCTTATCAACCATCAACACTTGATGTTTTTCTTGATTTCTACCTTCGTTGATTTCAGCATCACGAAGAGCTTGGGAGTTGTTTCCGTTATCCCTTGCATATTATAGTTCATCACGAAGTTCTACTAACTTGGTGATGGTGACTAGAGAATTCTGTCAATCACTATCTTATATGGAAGATTAACTCCCACTTGATTCAAACGATTGTAGTACCCAGACAATCTGAGCACATGCTCACTAGTTGAGCGATTCTCCTCCATCTTTTAGGTATAGAACTTGTTGGAGACTTCATATTTCTCAACTCGGGTATTTGCTTGAAATATTAACTTCAACTCCTGGAACATCTCATATGGTCCATGACGTTCAAAACGTCTTTGAAGTCCCGATTCTAAGCCATTAAGCATGGTGCACTAAACTATCGAGCAGTCATCATATTGAGCTAGCCAAACGTTCATAACGTCTGCATCTGCTCCTGCAATAGGTCTGTCACCTAGCGGTACATCAAGGACATAATTCTTCTGTGCAGCAATGAGGATAAACCTCAGATCATGGATCCAATCCGCATCATTGCTACTAACATCTTTCAACACAATTTTCTCTAGGAACGTATCAAAATAAACACAGGGAAGCAACAATGCGAGCTATTGATCTACACCATGATTTGCAAAATACTACCAGGACTAAGTTCATGATAAATTTAAGTTCAATTTAATCATATTACTTAAGAACTCCCACTTAGATAGACATCCCTCTAATCCTCTAAGTGATCACGTGATCCAAATCAACTAAACCATGTCCGATCATCACGTGAGATGGAGTAGTTTCATTGGTGAACATCACTATGTTGATCATATCTACTATATGATTCACGCTTGACCTTTCGATCTCCGTGTTCCGAGGCCATATCTGTATATGCTTGGCTCGTCAAGTATAACCTGAGTATTCCGCGTGTGCAACTATTTTGCACCCGTTGTATTTGAACGTAGAGCCTATCACACCCGATCATCACATGGTGTCTCAGCACGAAGAACTTTCGCAACGGTGCATACTCAGGGAGAACACTTCTTGATAATTTAGTGAGAGATCATCTTATAATGCTACCGTCAATCAAAGCAAGATAAGATGCATAAAAGATAAACATCACATGCAATCAATATAAGTGATATGATATGGCCATCATCATCTTGTGCCTGTGATCTCCATCTTCGAAGCACCGTCATGATCACCATCGTCACCGGTGCGACACCTTGATCTCCATCATAGCATCGTTGTCGTCTCGCCAATCTTATGCTTCCACGACTATCGCTACCGCTTAGTGATAAAGTAAAGCATTACATCGCAATTGCATTGCATACAATAAAGCGACAACCATATGGCTCCTGCCAGTTGCCGATAACTCGGTTACAAAACATGATCATCTCATACAATAAAATTTAGCATCATGTCTTGGCCATATCACATCACAACATGCCCTGCAAAAACAAGTTAGACGTCCTCTACTTTGTTGTTGCAAGTTTTACGTGGCTGCTACGGGCTTAAGCAAGAACCAATCTCACCTATGCATCAAAACCACAATGATAGTTTGTCAAATAGACTCCGTTTTAACCTTCGCAAGGACCGGGCGTAGCCACACTTGGTTCAACTAAAGTTGGAGAGACAGTCGCCCACAAGCCACCTGTGTGCAAAGCACGTCGGGGGAACCGGTCTCGCGTAAGCGTACGTGTAATGTTGGTTCGGGTCGTCTCGTCCAACAATACCGCCGAACCAAAGTATGACATGCTGGTAGGCAGTATGACTTGTACCGCCCACAACTCACTTGTGTTCTACTCGTGCAAATAACATCAAACCATAAAACCTGGCTCTGATACCACTGTTGGGGAACGTAGTAATTTCAAAAAAATTCCTACGCACACGCAAGATCATGCTGATGCATAGCAACGAGGGGGAGAGTATGATCTACGTACCCTTGTAGATCGACTGCGGAAGCGATCACACAACGTAGAGGAAGTAGTCGTATGTCTTCCCGATCCAACCGATCCAAGCATCGTTACTCCGGCACTTCCGAGTTCTTAGCGCACATACAGCTCGATGACGATCCCCGGGCTCCGATCCAGCAAAGCGTCGGGGAAGAGTTCCGTCAGCACGATGGCGTGGTGACGATCTTGATGTTCTACCGTCGCAGGGCTTCGCCTAAGCACCGCTACAATATGATCGAGGTGGAATATGGTGGCAGGGGGCACCGCACACGGCTAAGGAACGATCTCAAGGATCAACTTGTGTGTCTATGGGGTGTCCCCTGCCTCCGTATATAAAGGATCCAAGGGGGAGGGGCTGGCCGGCCATAGGGGGCGCGCCAGGAGAGTCCTACTCCCTCTAGGAGTAGGATTCCCTCCCCAATCCTAGTTGGAATAGGATTCCTCAAGGGGGGGAAAGAGAGAGAGGGGGGGCGGCCACCTCTCCTAGTCCTAATAGGACTAGGGGAGGGGGGAGGCGCCCGGCCACCTTGGGCTGCCCCTCTCTCCTTTCCACTAAAGCCCACTAAGGCCCATTTAGCTCCCGGTGGGTTCCGGTAACCTCCCGGTACTCCGGTAAAATCCCGATTTCACCCGGAACACTTCCGATATCCAAACATAGGCTTCCAATATATCAATCTTTATGTCTCGGCCATTTCGAGACTCCTCGTCATGTCCGTGATCACATCCGGGACTCTGAACAACCTTCGGTACATCAAAATGCATAAACTCATAGTAACTGTCATCGTAACGTTAAGCGTGCGGACCCTACGGTTCGAGAACAATGTATACATGACCGAGACACGTCTCCGGTCAATAACCAATAGCGGGACCTGGATGCCCATATTGGCTCCTACATATTCTACGAAGATCTTTATCGGTCAGACCGCATAACAACATACGTTGTTCCCTTTGTCATTGGTATGTTACTTGCCCGAGATTCGATCATCGGTATCCAATACCTAGTTCAATCTCGTTACCGGCAAGTCTCTTTACTCGTTCCGTAATACATCATCTCACAACTAACATCTTAGTTGCAATGCTTGCAAAGCTTATGTGATGTGCATTACCGAGAGGGCCCAGAGATACCTCTCCAACAATCGGAGTGACAAATCCTAATCTCGAAATACGCCAACCCAACATCTACCTTTGGAGACACCTGTAGAGCTCCTTTATAATCACCCATTTACGTTGTGACGTTTGGTAGCACACAAAGTGTTCCTCCGGCAAACGGGAGTTGCATAATCTCATAGTCATAGGAACATGTATAAGTCATGAAGAAAGCAATAGCAACATACTAAACGATCGGGTGCTAAGCTAATGGAATGGGTCATTGTCAATCAGATCATTCAACTAATGATGTGACCTCGTTAATCAAATAACAACACTTTGTTCATGGTTAGGAAACATAACCATCTTTGATTAACGAGCTAGTCAAGTAGAGGCATACTAGTGACATTCTGTTTGTCTATGTATTCACACATGTATTATGTTTCCGGTTAATACAATTCTAGCATGAATAATAAACATTTATCATGATATAAGGAAATAAATAATAACTTTATTATTGCCTCTAGGGCATATTTCCTTCACTTCTGCCATGCTTAATTAGCTAGGAGCTTATAATGGTTTACCTTGCGTGCCAACATGCTATTAAAATGGTTGTGATGTGGTATGATAGGGTGGTATTCTCCTCTTAATGATTTAAGTGACTTGACTTGGCGCATGTTCACGCATGTAGTTGAAACAAAATCAACATAGCCTTCACGATATTTATGTTCATGGTGGATTATATCCTACTCATGCTTGCATTTGGTGTTGATTAATTTTAATTCATGTTCATGACTGTTGTCGCTCTCTAGCTGGTCGCTTCCCAGTCTTTTGCTAGCCTTCACCTATACTAAGCGGGAATACTTCTTGTGCATCCAACTCCATAAACCCCAAAATTATTTCATATGAGTCCACCATACCTACCTATATACAGTATCTACATGCCGTTCCAAGTAAATTTGTATGTGCGAAACTCTAAACCTTCAAATAAATATCCTGTTTTGTATGCTCGAATAGCTCATGTATCAACTAGGGTTGTCCGTATCTTCCATGTTAGACAAGGTTATTCTCAAGAGAAGTGGACTCCGCCCCTCACTCACAGAGAAAATGGCTGGTCACCGGGATGCCCAGTCTCATGCTTTATGCAAACTAAATCAAAATAATTGCAAACAAAACTCCCCCTGGGACTCTTGTTAGTTGGAGGCACTCGTTTTTTCGAGCAAGCCATGGATTGATGCTTGTTGGTGAAGGGGGGTATAAACTTTACCATTCTGTTTGGGAACCGCCTATTATGTGTGTAGCATGGAAGATATCGCCATCTCTTGGTTGTTATGTTGACAATGAAAGTATATTGCTCAAAATATTATTCACCTCTATTTCAAAACCGAGCTCTGGCACCTCTACAAATCCCTGCTTCCCTATGCGAAGGGCCTATATATTTACTTTCATGTTGAGTCATCATCCTCTTATTAAAAAGCACCAGTTGGAGAGCACCGCTGTCATTTGCATTCATTATTGTTAGTTTACATTGAGTATGACTTGACTGGATCTCTTTTACCATGAATTACAATGTCTAGTCAGTGCTTGATCTTTAAAGGTGCTCTGCATTTAGGTTTTGTGGTATCAGAAAGGGCTAGCGAGATACCATCTTGTTATATCATACTATGATTGTTTTGAGAAAGTGTTGTCATCCGAGATTTATTATTATTGCTCGCTAGTTGATTATGTCATTGATATGAGTAAACATGAGACCGATGCGTTATCGTGAATATGGTTAGTTCATAATCTTTGCTGAAAACTTGAATGCTGGCTTTACATATTTACAACAACAAGAGCAAATAGAGTTTGTAAAAGTTTTTCTTTATCACTTTCAGTTTGTCAACTGAATTACTTGAGGACAAGCAAAGGTTTAAGCTTGGGGGAGTTGATACATCCCCGTCGTATCTACTTTTCCAAACACTTTTGCCCTTGTTTTGGACTCTAACTTGCATGATTTGAATGGAACTAACCCGGATTGACGTTGTTTTCAGCAGAATTACCATGGTGTTATTTATGTGCAGAAATAAAAGTTCTCGGAATGACTTGAAACTTCACGGAACATCTTTTCGGAAATAAAAAAATCCTTGCAAAAGATGAAGTCCAGGGGGCCCACACCCTAGCCATGAGGGTGGGGGGCGTGCCTTCCCCCCTAGGGCACGCCCCCTACCTTGTGGCCCCCTGGAGATCCTCCGACTCCAACTCTATATATTTGCTTTCGGGGAGAAAAAAATTAAGAAGAAGGATTCATCGCGTTTTACGATACGGAGCCGCCGCCAAGCCCTAAACCTCTCGGGAGGGCTGATCTAGAGTCCGTTCGGGGCTCCGGAGAGGGGAATCCGTCACCATCGTCATCATCAACCATCCTCCATCACCAATTTCATGATGCTCACCGCTGTGCGTGAGTAATTCCATCGTAGGCTTGCTGGACGGTGATGGGTTGGATGAGATTTATCATGTAATCGAGTTGGTTTTGTTAGGGTTTGATCCCTAGTATCCACTATGTTCTAAGATTGATGCTGCTATGAATTTGCTATGATTAATGCTTGTCACTAGGGCCCGAGCTAGTGCCATGATTTCAGATCTGAACCTATTATGTTTTCATCAATATATGAGAGTTTTTGATCCTATCTTGCAAGTCTATAGTCACCTATTATGTGTTATGATCCGTTAACCCCGAAGTGACAATAATCGGGATACTTACCGGTGATGACCGTAGTTTGAGGAGTTCATGTATTCACTATATGTTAATGCTTTGGTCCGATACTCTATTAAAAGGAGGCCTTAATATCCCTTAGTTTCCGCTAGGACCCCGCTGCCACGGGAGGGTAGGACAAAAGATGTCATGCAAGTTCTTTTCCATAAGCACGTATGACTATATTCGGAATACATGCCTACATTACATTGATGAATTGGAGCTAGTTCTGTGTCATCCAAGGTTATGATTGTTACATGATGAACCACATCCGGCATAATTCTCTATCACTGATCCATTGACTACGAGCTTTCCATATATTGTTCTTCGCTTATTTACTTTTCCGTTACTATTGCTATCATCACTACAAAATACCAAAAACACTACTTTTGTTACCGTTACCTTTTGCTCTCGCTACCACTACTATCATATTACTTAGTTACTAAATACTTTGCTGCAGATATTAAGTTTTCAGGTGTGATTGAATTGACAACTCAGCTGCTAATACTTGAGAATATTCTTTGGCTCCCTTTTTGTCGAATCAATAAATTTGGGTTGAATACTCTACCCTCGAAAACTGTTGCCATCCCCTATACTTGTGGGTTATCAGAGTGTAGCCTGAGGGCTGATGTAAAGATGTAGCGATGGTGTGCCATCAAGGGAGTGCCTTTGCAAAGCCATTGGATTTCTCTTGGTGCTTGTGTGTGTATGTGTTTCTCTTGAGTGTTTTCCATCTGTGTGCTCGTGAGAGAAACAAATAGAGAAGAGAGAGTTGAGAGGAGGAAGAAGAGCGGCGCTGCGAGAGGCAGCGCCAACAAGGGCCTCCAGCTCATTCTCTCGTCCATGCAAAATTTTCCAATTAGAGCAACATCCAAAGCTTTGATGATCTGAATCTGAAGGAAGTGTTAATGATTTGGTCTGAAGCAAGAAGAGCAGCGGGATTAAAATTTGGGAACACATCTTCACACAGCTTAATCCACGCCTTGAAATCAATCTACTTAGCACATACAACGAAATCCCAAATCCCCCTCCTCTAATCCACCCAGCCGTGGGCCTCCTTTTCTTCTCCACAAGCTGTTGGAATCCTTCTGATCTCCGGCGAGACACGACCGCGAGATGCAGCCCTGGCTCCTCTATCACTCCTCTCCTGCAAACAACACCCGAGGCCCACAGCTCTTCCCCTCCACCTACCTCTGAGACACAAGTTAGAGGGCAGCAACACCCTCCTGGCTCCTCTCCTCCCCAGCCACGACGTTTGTATCTCTCGGCCTCTCCATGCACGTAGTCGTCTGAGAGGATGCGTCCGCCACGCTCCTCGTCCAGACCTGAACTGCCGCATGTTGCCTCGACGGTAACCTAACTGTGCCACCAACGCCGGTGGTCGAGTCGACAGCTCCGTGTCACCGACCCCGATGACGGATCGACAACCTGGCTGGGATGAGCTGCATCGAGTTCGGTCCTCCTCGACCACGAGCACACATGGACATGCCGCATCAAGTTCGGTCCTCCTCCACCAACGAGCACAACACATGGACACGCCGTCTCAAGTGATTGCGTTCATCCTGCTGTAGACGACCAAATCGACGGGATCAACTGACCGAGGACATGGTTCTGGCCTGCACGTGCTGCACATGTTGTTGACTCGCCGTTCATGGCCGATCGACTCCCGCCTCCGTCCGTCCAACCTCTCCTCCCCAACCTCCTCACCCTCCTCGCAGTCTGTGCCAGTCACGGCCTCCTGCAATTCCATCTCCTGCTTCTTCTGCCGGAGCTCCAGTCCTGAGTGCGGCACGTACACAACCAAGGCCTATAGCGTCGATTTAGGTCAGACAAGTTTGAAAGGAATCGATCTCAGTGGAGGATTCTGAGTCCTAATAAAATTCCACCTGCACCGGGATGGTCCGTGGATGATGTACCAAAACAGAAGCGTAGGCTCATCCATGACATGTTTTTGTCCTAAGGATACATATTAAATATCAGTTGTCTATCTTTATGTTTAACATAAAATCAACGGATATAAAGGCGCAGGTCCTTTTAAATCTCAACCGTCAGTCTTCATGTTTAACATAAAATCAACAGATATAAAGGTGTGACCTATGGAGAACTATGAAAGCCTCCGTCATTTATTATTAGATAAAAATAAAGATAAAGACTAGCAAACGTGCTCGTGCGTTGCAACGGGAAGAACAAATATTCACATTAACATTGCATGTGTTATATACAATATTCGTGAAATTGCCGGTTGCTGTTTAGCAGGTCATGATCAGGAGTCCCCAATTAGAATTTGCATTGCATAGATGGTACAACTGTTGTTTTTCCAAAAGTCAAGATGAATATGTCTTTATTTTACAGACTCATATAACAATGGCATTCAACGAGCCGGCGTCCACAGTGACGGAGGCCAACCAGAGATGGGTGAGACGGTGCAGGGTGGCGGTTGTGGAAACCTAGAAACATTTCTATCTATGTGCATGCTTGGCTCACAAAGCATGCTCCAGAATAACAAAATTATCATGAGTCCATTGATTTCAAATAAGGACTTATTATGTCTAAAAAAAGAAAAATGTAGAATACTGTGTGAATGTGTTAGAAAATCTTTACCAATATTAAAGGGAGGAGGCTTTCATAGTTCTCCATAATTCACTCTTTCTTATCTGTTGATTTTATCACTAGTAGAAAAAGGGTCATTTGTCCCGGTTCTAGAGGGACGGGGACTAAAGGGTCGTTACTAAAGCCTCCCCTTTAGTCCCGGTCCTTACACGAACCGGGACTAAAGACCGTCCACGTGGCCGCTTTCTGGAGCTACAACTTTAGTACCGGTTGGTAACACCAACCGGGACTAAAGGTATTTTTACAAGAAAAAATTGAATTTTTTTTCAATTTTTATTTTATTTTTTTCGATTTTCAAATTTCTGAATTATTTTTCAAGTTAATCTCTAATCACCCCTCATCACTGCTCAATTTAACCTCTAATCACCCCTCATCATTCCAAATCATCTAAATTCCCGACGAGTCACCCATCCTCTCACTACTCTAGCCTGAGCACGCTTAACTTCCGGGTTCTATTCCCCCTCGTTTCCAAGTTTGCACTTGTTGTTTTCCTGACAATAATAAGATGCCAATCCTATTAACTCTCAAGAGTTTAGCTTGAGCATGAAGTCACATGTTTTACTGTTTGAGTTTGAAACTATTATTCTAAAAAACAATAATTATTTAGTAACACTAATATTTCTTAAATAAGTAGTTTCACCACAGTTTGACCAGATTTGACCAAAATTCAAAAAATTGAAATAATTATTTAGTAACACTAATATTCTTGAATAATTATGTTGTAACACTAATATTTCTTGAATAAGTAGTTTGACCATAGTTTGACCACAATTTGACCACAGTTGACCACAGTTGACCAAAATTCAAAAAAATGAAATAATTATTTAGTAACACTAATATTCTTGAATAATTATTTAGTAACACTAATACTTCTTGAATAAGTAGTTTGACCAAAGTTTGACCTGATTTAACCAAAATCCCAAAAAAACCTGAAATTTGAGCATATATTGTTTTCCTTTTTGAATTTGAGGATTCTAAAAATTTGAGGATTTTCGTGTTGAACATTTTGATATATTACATTTTCCTTACAATTTTTGCAAAACATGTCCAAATTTAAGTTTTTTAATTTTCCTAACTAGTAGATGTAGTAATATAACTACATCTCGAAGGATTTTATTTTTGTGAAGTTTTTATCATTTTCTTTTGCTTTTTACAAAACTGAAAAGGCGATCCACGGGGGAGGGGGTGTAGAGTTTGAAAATGGGACCTTTAGTTCCGGTTTGAGACATGAGCCGGGACTAAAGGGGATTGCACCCTTTAGTCCCGGTTTGAAATACGAACTGGGACTGAAGGGCATCACACCCTCTAGTCCTAGTTCGTGTCTCAAACCGGGACTAAAGGGCATATTTGAACCGGGAGTAATGCCTTTAGCCACACGAACCGGGACCAATGCTCACATTAGTCCCGGTTCGTGACTGGTCCGGGACTAATGGGCTTATCTGGCCCAAACGAAAGCCATGTTTTCTATCAGTGTATGTTAATCATAAAGATTAAGGGTTGAGAAGATTTAAAAGTAGATCTATGTTTTTTTATAAAAAAAAGTGCTGGATTCATCTCATCTGGCTGGGTCTTCCTTCCTTCCCCTAAAAAAATAGCTTGATGTGTTACGCACCAACTCCGTACCAGACCCGGTCTCCTACTGCCAAAAAAAGAGAGACCTGGTCTCTTATGTACGTCCATCGTCCAGAAATTCTCACTTTTGGTGCCCCTGCAAATCGCAACTTCCTCCGGATCCGCTCTGTATAAGCCTAAGATGCTATATGCACTGGTGGAAAAAGGGCCTTTGGTCGCGGTTCGCAACTGCCATTAGTCGCGGTTGCGCAACCGCGACAGACCGGGCACGACTAAAGGCCCCCCCCCCTTTAGTCGCGGTTGCTTAAGAACCGCGACTAAAGGCCCGTCCACGTGGGCGCCAGGTGGCCGTCGGGGCGGAGGACCTTTAGTCGCGGTTCTTCTGGACAACCGCGACTAAAGGCCGCCGCAGGTTTAGGGTTTTAGCCCCCCCCCCCTTAAACCTGTTTTCTGTTTAATTTGTATTGTTTTATTTCTTTTGTGCTTTATTTTAATTTTGAAGGAGTTTCATATATTCTACGGTACTACATACATGCATATGAATGTACAATTTCAAATAAATTTGAAATTAGAACCAAAAAGAATTCAAGAGGAATATACAATATATATTCAATATCATCGGATGACCATATACAATTTTGAACAAGTTTCCATACATGATTTAATGCATATAAAGTTCTACGTCCTCGTAATAGTGTTCTCCTTTAGGATGGAGGACTTCCCTGCTGAACCATCCAGCTAGTTCCTCTTGAAGTGGTCGGAAGCGAGCTTCTGGACTAAGCATCCACCGGAGGTTATTCCTCTGAGCATTGGTATCACTCGGAACCCGCTCAGAGGTGTATCTCCGGATCATCTCACAGACATAGTATCCACATAGATTGGTCTCCGGTGGCTGAATATCCCCAGCATTCTTAGCCTTTAACATTTTGAATTCTAGCTCTTTTTTGAATTCACCGACCTTTGTATCTACGAACCGTCTCCAAACCCTACGAGGCAAAGAAAATTAAATGAACAAGAGAGTTATTAATTAGTTACTTGATATTAGGAAATGAACGAAATAGGCCGATCGATATAGAGCGCAAATGAATGAAAATAATTACTTCTGCAGCATTCTTCTCATGCCGCCCCAAAGCTTTGGATCCATATTCACAGAGTCGTGGACGAGACATTCTGAGGTGTTAACTTTAATTACTAGCAGAATCCAGTGGAACCTGCGGACACGATACATGCACAGTACGTCATGCATAACTCATCGATTAGCCGGCCACATACCATGCATGGAGTAAACAAAAGAGAATGTGCTCAAGACAGAAACACTCACTCAAAATGGTAAGGAAATAGAATATCACTTTTGAGTTCCTGCTTTGTAAGAAACTGCCACAGGTCTGCCTCCACGTCGGCGGGGGTAACGCTCCAACACATGTCCATTAACGATGTGTGGGTCAATGAACCCAACATCATGGATGTTCCTTACTCTGCATTCCTTAATCTTCATTCTGCATGTATAATAGCGGACACAACAATATAGTTAGGACATATATATAGTGCAGGCAATATGAACGAGATGGGGTAGAAATTAATAAATCACTTACAGAACGTAGCAACTGATGATAGATTTATCGAGCTCGCGCAGATTGAAAAGCTGGAACAATTCACTCAGTTCAATTTGTACATAGTAATGTTTGAAGTGATGCTCATGTCTAACTTCCGCATAAATATATTCTTTGGCGTTTTTATTTTTTATGTAACCCTTGTACCATTTCAGCAGACCTTTCATTTGTGGAGGTAGATCCTTTTCCTGCGCAGGCTCGACGAGAGGCCCATTCTTGACATATGTAATTACTACCTCCTTCACTGGCGCCTCATCAAGGCCTAACAGTTCACGAAGAGTAATACCTAAGTTGGCTGCTTGTTCTCTGGCACTCGTTACAGTCAATCCCTGTGCTGCCGCAGCTTGTATGATCTCGGGGTCATCCGGACAGAAGGCTTCCACTATAAGCGGGGCAATCGATTGTTTACTTTGTTCCCCGAGCTGGGCAACTTGTTTCCCGCTTTTTTTACTTTCGGCCTTCTCCCGCT